>NC_035433.2:85321774-85552118 GCF_002127325.2 Helianthus annuus
ACGCCTACAACTCACCTTCCACCTCTGCCACTCGAACCCACCACCAATGATTTAGGCCACCCCTCTGTTGCAACTCCGGCCACACAATTTAAGCAACCCCTTCATTTTTCCAATTACGGGTTCTTTAACATTTACAAATATTTCATGCATGAAAGTAGGAAAGTTAGGATTAGTAGTTTGCATCTTTTACTCATGTTTGCATGTTTTCCACTTTCCCATGTTCATCTGCACGTCTATTTCTTGTAGGGTCCACATATTCACACACCTTAATCCCTATTTCCACACCCTTGAAGACGCCTCGTATAGGGCTATACGAGGCGTATAGGGTTGCTTTTCCCGACCAGCTTCTGCACCTCGTACAACATCACATCAGTCACATCAGACGGGGAGTCTAGCCCTGTACGAGGGATCAATACGAGGGTACTTTGACGCCTCGTATAGACTTATACGAGGCGTCTTGCTGACTGATTTGACTATGATGAGACTATGTGTCTGATATGACTTAAAGGCATACGGGGAGTAAAGAGCTATACGAGGCGTCTATAGCTCACATAAAATGCAACATACAGTGCATTCTTGGTCCACACCCGAGCATTCAACAAACACTCACATTCACAGATTCTGTTTCTTCTTGTATTTATTCGAAAGACTCTTGTTGTTTGTATTTGCGTTCTTATCATCCCAGAGTATTGAAATGTCATCATATTGGGACGACAACTATATCTTCGGGCAATATTCTAGCGAAAAGTGGGGGCACGAAAGCGTTCCGGTAACAGTTATTAGCTTAAATGTTTTAATTACTTGTTGTTTTAGTTTATTATTTACTAATGATGATACGGTTGTCTATTTTGGAGGAGTCTGGCGTTCCCGATTCTAATGAGCAAGAGGAGGTTGTGTCTAGTATACAAGGAAAACAAAACAGCCCGTTTCTAGATTTGAACAAGCATCCTCCTGTTGATGAAACAGCCCCTGTAGATGACTCATACCATGCTAGTGGATACGGAGGAGACGGTGGATACGGAGGAAATGGTGGATACGGAGGAGACGGTGGAACGGAGGAGACGGTGGAACGGAGGAGACGGTGGATACGGAGGAGACGGTGGATACCGAGGAGACGGTGGATACGGAGGAGACGGTGGATACGGAGGAGACCGTGGATACGGAGGAAACGGTGGATACGGAGGAGACGGTGGATACCGAGGAGACGGTGGATACAGAGGAGACGGTGGATACGGAGGAGACCGTGGATATGGAGGAGATGGTGGATTGGAGGAGACGGTGGATACGGAGGAGACCGTGGATACGGAGGAGACGGTGGATACGGAGGAGACGGTGGATACGGAGGAGACGGTGGATACGGAGGAGACAGTGGATATGGTGGATACGGTGGATACGAAGGAGACGGTGATCATCAGCAATTCATTTCCCCGGGCACTCCTTACGTTCATCAAAACAATCCGGACGTTGGAGGATATGATGGTTATGGTGGATATGGTAGATATGGTGGTGAGGCACCTCCCATCCTTGACAGTCCGTACTTAAAAAAGCAGGTATAAATTACTATTTTATTATTAATATTTTATTTTTATTATTATTATTATTATTTTATTATTATTATTATTATTAATATTGTCGATGTTTCAGGTTTTCAACTCCTTAGATGAACTAAAGAAACGGATACAAGAAATAGCAAACGCGGATGGTTTCGTTATTGTCACCCGTCGATCAAAGAAAATCGGGGGAAGAACCGGGAGGGTATGGCTTGAATGTGATCATGGTGGTGAGCACCAGAGTATAGCAACACTTAGAAAAGCTGGAAGCAAAAAAACCGGTTGCCCGTTTTACCTGCTGGCTGTCCGAAACCACCCGTATGAAACCTGGGAGATAAAAGACGGAACAATTGAACATAACCACGAACTTTGTGAGGACCTGTCGGCCCACGCGTTTGTGCGAAGGTTTACTCCAAGCGAAATGAAACTGATCGAGCAGCTGACAGCTCAAAACATGGAGCCGCGCAAAATATTTCAAACGATAAGGAAGCAGGACCCCGATAGGTTTCATGTTCAGAAAGACGTTCAAAACGTTGTAGCGAAGATTAGAGCCGAACAAAGACAAGGATTGACTCCCATGCAGTCACTAGAAAACGTGCTGATAAACAACGACTTTATTTACGAGACACGGGAAGAACCCGGAACAGAGATCGTAACAGGGATCTTCTTTCTTCATCGGGACTCGAGAGTCATGTGGCGTGCATTCCCCCACGTCATGCTGATCGATGCGACGTACAAGACAAACATATACAATATGCCCTTTATCCAAATTGTTGGTATGACGCCTACCAACAAATCGTTTATTATCGCGCATGCTGTTGTTAGTAAAGAACGGGGTGATAACTTCGTGTGGGTGCTTGAGAGGGTTAAGTCAATGTTGGATGAATGTATGGAGCCACGTGTGATTTTAACGGATAGAGACCTAGCCCTTATGGGCGCGTGTGCTAAAGTATTTCCAGACGTCTCCAGGCTTCTTTGCAGGTGGCACATACAATAGAATGTTATGAAGCACTGCAAGGGTGCCTTCACAGACGAAGACTGGAAGAAATTTTTGTCATTCTGGGGGACATTGATTAAGTCTCCATCCATACCCATCTACGAGTACCACTTACGCAATATGTGAAAGCGACTTGTGGAGTACAAATGTTCTAGTAAGTTTTTCTAATAACATACGACTCACCTATGCAAATTTTATAAGATTATTTTTACTTTTTAGGAGTCTTCAAATACGTTTACGATAACTAGCTAAAAGACTATAAGGAGATGTTCGTCTTTGCGTGGACTGATAAGAGGCGCAACTTTGGTATTCGTACCACAAACAGAGTTGAGAGCCAACACGCCAACTTAAAGAGATATGTCCTAGATAGGAGCTCGCTGGACCGTGTAGTTGGTTGTGTCTGGGATATAGTTGAGACACAGTTCGGTGAAATAAGGAAGACTTTTCGAGAAAGCATCGAAAAAACAATGAAACACCACAAACACCCGATGTTTCAACACCTACTTGGAAAAGTATCCCATACAGCCCTTGACTTGTTGCATGGAGAGGCAATTAGGAAGCTAGATGTCTTGGAGCGCTTTCATTCATCATGTGGTTGCCAAATGTGGCACAGCTGTGGGTTGCCCTGTGCTTGTAGGATAGAAAAGTACATGCGTGAAGGTAATAATTGTTAAACGTACAACACTTGTGTGATATATTTCCTTTTTTCATTTTACTTAAACAATATTGTTTTTAACCGTGCAGAGCGTCCGATTCAACTCGAAGACATAGACGTCTTCTGGCGGAAACTTAACTTCCAAAGTTGTAAATTGATAGACGATGACGTTGACGTGGTCTATTTGAGCGGGTTTTTGAAAATTTAAATTTTGAATATCTGAATATCAAAATTTGAATTTTTTGAAAAAGGACGCTTCGTATAGATCTGTACGACCCATACAACTGAGGCGACAACTTTAAATTTGAATTTTGAAAATATTTTATGTTAATTACTATTTTACCCCTGAAAGTCCCCAGTATAGCCCTTTAACAGGGGCTTAAAGGTAATTTAAAACCCTAGACGACTCGTATAGGTCTGTACGACCCATACAACTGAGGTGACAACTTTAACACTTTTTCCTTTTTTAATTATTTAAAAAAATTTATTAAATGACCATTTTGCCCCTGTATAGCCCCCAGTATAGGCATTATTCAGGGGCAAAATGGTAATTAACCACTCCAGAAATATCTTTTTGGTTTGGTTAATTACCATTTTGCCCTTGAAAAATGCCTATACTGGGGGCTATACAGGGGCAAAATAGTCATTTACCAAAAAGGATAGACGTCTCGTATAGGTCTATACGAGTCGTCTATGTCTCGTATAAGTTTGGGGGCCTAGACGACACTGGTTATCACCCCCAAACAATAAACACACACACATACGGAGAAGAGAGAGCTATACACCTCGTACGTATTTCGACCGTATTTTTGAAGATTTGAAGCATCACCGGTACGTATTTCATCCCGTAGTTTAGTATTTTTGCCTCGTTTTTGCCTTTAGACCGTAGGTTTGCCCTGAAATTTGATTTTTGTTGGGTTTTGGGGGTTTGACTAAAATGTTGAAGATGAACCAGTAGAACAGGACGCCGAGTATAGCCCTATACGAGGGCTATACGAGGCTCTGATTTTTTTTTGTAATGTTATTATTATTCTTATTATTATTATTATTATTATTATTATTGTTATTATTATTATTGTTAATATTATTATTATTTATTAATTATTATTATAAATATTATTATTATTAATTATTATTATTATTATTATTGTTATTATTATTATTGTTATTATTATTATTATTATTGTTATTATTATTCTTTTTATTATTATTATTATTATTGTTATTATTATTATTGTTAATATTATTATTATTTATTATTAATTATTATTATTATAAATATTATTATTATTTATTAATTATTATTATTATTATTATTGTTATTATTATTGTTATTATTATTATTATTGTTATTATTACTATTGTTAATATTATTATTATTATTATTATTATTAATTATTATTATTATTATTATTATTATAAACATTATTATTATTTATTAATTATTATTATTATTGTTAATATTATTATTATTATTAATTATTGTTAATATTATTATTATTAATTAATTATTATTATTATAAACATTATTATTATTTATTATAAACATTATTATTATTATTAATGTTATTATTATTATTATTTAATTATTTATTTATTATTGTTTTTATACGTATACGGTATTTATTTGCAGATTGATTATGGAGGACGATGTGATTCAGGGCGATGACATTCACGTAGAGCCGGTTCAGCAGGGTCCACGACGGAGACTGCGACCGCCTGTGGATTCGCTGCAGGGGCACCCGTATCTAGAGTTTCCCGACGGCACCGAGGCCGCCCGTCATTGCCAGAAGCTTAGGAGGATGTACATTGGATTGCATGCAGCGATCGACTGGGATGCGATAGATGGGATTGCTGAGACACCGAGAGTGCGTCGGTTTATACCCGTCGATTCGCCGTGGCATCGTCTTTTTGATTTGGCGCACACGCCAACCTACAGGGAGCTGCTGGTCGAGTTCCTTTCGTCATTCACATTTCACCCTCCTAGGGTCCCAGTGCCGCTTCCGCACCCAGGTGCTCCCCCTCCGCCTGAGGTTTCTTTCAGGCTTGCTGGCGTTATGCGTTCGATGACGCTAGCAGAGTTTGCGGTGCATTGTGGTTTATACATGCAGGGAGAGATCGAGACTGAGATTTACACAGCAGGGCTAGTGGTGGTTGAAAAACCCACTCTTGTAAGGTTTTGGCAGGTGATTGCAGGGGCGAATCATTGGGAGCACGACAAGTCGAAGGGGAGGGTGTCGTTTGTTAGGGACCCACTGTACAGGTATGTACGTTTATTATGGCAATTATTGTGATTATATGCACTGTTTATTAATCTCTGTTTTTGTATTTCGCTAACACTATCTGCAGGTATCTGCACCATTTGCTCGCTACTTCTATTTCAGCGCGCGGCTACAACCGTGAGTGGTGTACGACCACAGATCTTTTTTTCCTTTATTGTTTGTTGTATAGGAGGCCGTGCGCGCTAGCACACGGTCTAGCCTAGTACTACGCATCCGCCCATCACCGGCAGGAGCGTGGATTTTTGTATGGCGGGGCGTACGTGACCGTCATTGCCCGTTCATTGGGCCTCGTACCACACCAGGACCCACATCTACGGACGCCGGCAATCATGCCGACACGGATGGGTTTTCAGTCGCTGTGGGGGATGAAGGTAATCAAGAGGTTCCCCGTTGGCCCGCGGTTTAAAAACCGCGAAGGGGGCGTATGGACAGAGGAGCCCCTACCAGAGCATTTCGAGCCCGTTCATCCTCCTGCAGATCCTGCTGATGCAGTGCCCGTGGAGGACCCTCCGGAGGATGTAGACGGTGCAGCGGTGCCACAGCCACCGCCACTTGCCGGGGCACCTCAGTTTCCACGTCACATTATTCCAGGTCATGCCCCAGGAGCTGCGCTACATCCGGATGTACGAGCCGAGCTTGACAGGCTCAACGATTTGGTAGGTTGGCTGGTACGGGCCGAGCAGGATAGACGAGAGAGAGAGAGGGATTACCCCCGATACCGCTTCCATCGGCTCGAGCACCACATCAGCAGCAGCAGCCGCATCAGGATTCGGATTTGGATGCATAGACTTGTTGTTGTTTTTATTTTTATTATGGATGTACAAACTTATCTTATATATTTTGGTTATGGATGTAAAAAGTTATCTTATATATGTCATATTTATGTTTGTTTTCAGTTATTCGGTTACTTAATGATTGTTGTCTTAAATTTATATAATACGGAAACAAAATATGTTTTGAGTATAATACGGAAACAATATATCCCCTGAATATAATACGGAAACAATATTTGAAAGAGATAAAATTTTAATCGAAAGAATAATATTTAAAAAAGTAAAATGTTAAAAACAATATAATATTTAATCGATATAATATATTTAAAGAGCCGATTTTTAAAATAGTTGATTTTTAAAAAAACAAAAACTTTTTATAGTGTAAAAAACAAAAAAAAAAACAAAACTTTTTTTAAAACCAAAAAAATTTTCAACAAAAAAACACATCTTCAAAACTATCCAAAAAACCATACCAAAACCCACCAAAACACCCCTCATTTCAGCCAAAAAAAAAAAAACCAAAGCTTAGACGCCTCGTATAGGGCTCCTTAAACGTCGTGCCTGACACTCTCTGAGACCCCCTTGAATTCAGTGCATATACGCCTCATATAGAGCTATACGAGGCGTCTAGGGTACAAAAAGTGTGAAATTAGGCGCAGAAGGTGTCCAAATAGATCCAGCCTTCTTGTAAGCCTATTTAAGGCCCTTTGGTTTTTGTTGAATGATATGAAGAAAATTGAAGCTAATATGTCATATTTATGTTTGTTTTCAGTTATTCGGTTACTTAATGATTGTTGTCTTAAATTTATATAATACGGAAACAAAATATGTTTTGAATATAATACGGAAACAATATATCCCCTGAATATAATACGGAAACAATATTTGAAAGAGATAAAATTTTAATCGAAAGAATAATATTTAAAAAAGTAAAATGTTAAAAACAATATAATATTTAATCGATATAATATATTTAAAGAGCCGATTTTTAAAATAATTGATTTTTAAAAAAACAAAAACTTTTTATAGTGTAAAAAACAGAAAAAAAAAACAAAACTTTTTTTAAAACCAAAAAAATTTTCAACAAAAAAACACATCTTCAAAACTATCCAAAAAACCATACCAAAACCCACCAAAACACCCCTCATTTCAGCAAAAAAAAAAAAAAAAAAAAAAAAAAAAAAAAAAAAAAAACCAAGCTTAGACGCCTCGTATAGGGCTGTACCCTTCGTATATGGTTCCTTAAACGTTGTGCCTGACACCCTCTGAGACCCCCTTGAATTCAGTGCATATACGCCTCGTATAGAACTATACGAGACGTCTAGGGTACAAAAAGTGTGAAATTAGACGCAGAAGGTGTCCAAATAGATCCAGCCTTCTTGTAAGCCTATTTAAGGCCCTTTGGTTTTGTTGAATGATATGAAGAAAATTGAAGCAATTATTTACGTTTAATTTATTATCGTTCGTTTCATTTGGGGAGATCGCCAATCTCGAACTTGGTTTATATATAATATAACTTTTTTAAACAAATTGTTTATTTATTAATTTTAATGTTTATTTATCTTAGTAATATACCTTTTATAAATCCGATTACAAATCCAAAATTTACAATATACCTCTTAGCCCTATCCATCATCGCTCGCCAAACAAAAATATTACACTTTGATGGAACCCACTTGCACCATCGCATAACATCATAATAGCTGAAATCCATGTTTTGTATCAACAGATTCTTCACCAATCCTACCGAGAATGCTTTCGACCCATCACCCAGCCATTCCCATGAATCGTTAACACTTGTTGAATCATTTTGTTACAAGCTATTTATCTAGCATATTACAGGAAGTCAGGAAATCACCTTACTAAAAAAAGATTATCTAGAAAGTATTTATAATATGGATCAAAAGCAAAATAATGATCTGAAAAGTGTAAATAAAAACGATCTTTATAATTTATGTTAAATTCAATATTGAGAGGTTACATATCATTGTTAAAAGTTTTGGTGATAATACCTTAATAAACCTTAAGATTGTGAGGGTTTGCATTTATATGCAAATTCTAGAAATGAATATGTAAGTAAAAATGTAAAATGAAAGGTTTCGAAGTATAAACTGTACGTATAATGTAGTGATATGATGTAGGGATTGAAAATTTAGAAAAATTAATTAATTAGGTATATCACTTTTTCCTTTTTTTTAGCGGCAAATTTGGATCACTGACGGACCAGTGGAGTATCATCGTGCCACCAACGTAAGTTGGTAGATTTGATCGGTTATTTTATATATATTTTATTGCAAATTAATTGTGTTATAAATGCTTTAAAATCATTACAAAGCATTTTTTTTTTTTTTTGCATTTAACTTGTGCAGAAACAATGAACTACAACGACACGATTGAGGTAAAAAGGATAGAAAGATACACTAACGGGTTGCCGGGTCAAAATTCATGTCGATTTTATGTATTACCATTGCAGACATAGGTTAAAATCTGATTGCATTAACATGGAATATTTTGGTCCAAAATTCATGCACTCATGCACTAAAGTCCATTTAAAAAAAAAAGATGGATTTCTTGTTTTGTAATGAATCTGTTCAACAAGGAAAAAAAGAATCAACTGGGCTGAATTTTGTTAAAGGTAAATTAATTGGGTTAAATCTAAAGTGGTAACTTGTTGAAGGCTGTCACCTTCAAATGAAAAAAAAAAAAAAAAAATCTTGTAGGAATGAGATTTCTTTACTATCTGGTACCGTATGGAACATTTTCATTATAGGGGCTTTTGGGTATTTGGTATTCCTGATTATGTACCGATAGTATCTATTATGAATATGTAAAGTTTTATTTGGGTTTGATCTGTTGTATAATCAATCCATATGTCGCTATTCCAGTCAACAATTCCACACTTTTGTTTTCTGCAAGTGAGTTAAAAAACTTTTGAAAAAGTCAAGAGGCAACATGTATGTTTTTGTTAATTGTAGTCACTTGCAATGCAATAGTGATAGTCGTGTCCAGACTTTGACGGGTTATTCATCTTTTTATTTATTTATTTATTTATTTTTTTTTCAAATTGATGGATTCGCTATTCCAAATATCAAGTTCACCTTTTTGGAGATTCAAACTTTTTGTTATCACTATTTTCGGTATGGATATCATACACATCCTTATCATTTTTTCTCGCTAAAAACTTTTTTTAGTTAAATATCTATAGTATTTTTAGTAACACACACTTTTTTGACACAAAAAAAAATCACATCAAAATAAATGTCACTATAGACGTTTATTGTATTAATTTTGGTTAATCAAAGTCATTATATATTTACGACATAAAATAAAGATAAAATTGTAAACTGTTGCTGTGTGTGTTTTAGTAGTGATTTTTAGGTAATACTTTAAACATTTTATCAAGGTTTTAAACTTATAAGAAATGATTTTTACTTATACTAACCACACAAAATAAGCATGTGTACCTATATAGTATATATCGTAATGTAGTAAAGTTTAGATAAGAACCTAGTACCATTAGGTAATGGGTTCGATTCACATAAGGGTTTTTTTTCCAGATTTATTGGGCTTTCTCGTGAATTGGTGTTATAGGCATTATAGCCTAGTGGGATGGATATGATTGAGTGGTTTCGCTGGTGACACGATAATATTCCTGTGGTCCGTCATTGATTCAAATTTGTCGTTTAAAAAAAATCTTACCCAAATAACATGACATTTACTACTTAATATTTGTTTTGTTACCAACTAGTCAATTAATTGATTTCATTTGGTTTATAAGGCAATAAAATAAAAGACTATAAAAATAAATATAAGTAATAGTAAACTAGTATTAAGCACCCCCGCGTTGCGGCGGGGGCGAGCACTAATGCCACACTACTGTCAGCGACCCCCGACACTGAAGTTGCGGCGTGTTAATGCGAAGAAATTAAACCGAAAACATAGAATAAAATAACTAAGTTGATTTAGGACTCGCGTGTTACGATGAACCCACGTCTATTTTTTCCTGTTTGACAGGTTCATCGTAATCTATATATAATATATATCATTACCACTATACAAACCATAATGCATACATTACAACAACCATTGCATCAATATGTTGAAAATTATATTTATACAAGATTTTGGCTAAATTAATTAGATTATTATAAATAATAATAATTTACAAATAAAACAACACAACTTTGAATGGATTAAACCGATTGAATATGGTAATATAATGAAACCATTATTTGATTAGTGTACAATCACTTAAGCATAATTTACAAGCATACATGCATACAAAACATATTGAATTTGATAAGGTAATGAAACCATTATTTGATTAAGGTACAATCACTTAAGTACAAAGTACAACCAAACATGCATACAAATTTTCCAAATTAATAGTATAAATAAGGTACAAGCACTTTAGCACAAACTACAATAAAAAAAGCATACAAATATTCCAAATATTAATAGTATAAATAGGGTACAACCACATTAGCACAAATTACAACTAAAAAAGCATACAAATGTTCTAAATTAATAGTATATAAATGGGTGAAGAATATTATATCACACGAGGTATTACTTGGGATGAAATTCACTTGGGATGCATTAATTTTAAGTTAATAGCTTGGTGGTGTGGAAAACCAAATTAAAAATGCCCGGATCCTGGTCAGGTTGCTAACACTTTAAGATTAAGTTAACTAATTACAATAGTTGATGTTATTGTGGAAGGACTCTTGGGCAGATTACCACAACCCTAAGTCATTTGGAAAACTTATTGATTAAGCCACCGACAGGGTTAGAGACATTTAACTACCATTTTCCTTTTACAACATTTTCACTATGCGAACTTCTATAGTCTTGAATTCGTTAAGGTTAAACAAAAGTATAATGTGCCTAGTAACAACATTGTTGGTCAGGGCATCACTACCTTCTTGGGATACTTGTTCTTACTAATAAAGGGAATTGGTCCTTATTTAACGAGAGAAGTTATAATAATAAAAAAGTATATAATGACGTATATTTTCTAAGATAAGTTTGCAAACTCTTAGTCTACGAAAAAGCCCCTAGCATAAAGACCAAGCAGGCGATGTTTACAGACCGAGTGTTGGCTTGACACTCGAGCCTAGTATATAGAATCTACAAGTGCCAAATGAAAGTTCATAAAAAAAGAGTTTTACACAAGATGTGGGTTTTTCAACACTACAAATAGATTAACCGCTACTAGTATCAAGTACGCTAACAAGATCAAAGACCGAATAGAACAACAAATGGGTTTTTGGAGTGATCCCAAGCTCTATGGGTAGAAGTGGAAACTCTCTGGATGAGAAATTATGTGGAGTGATATGAGGGAGGATGGTATAGAATGAGATAATCGAAATGGCCTGCAAGTGTTGCTATTTATAGGCCGTTGTCTGTGCACGGCCATGCCCTGTAGTGCACGGTTGTGCGTGCAACCTTCTTCCGATAGTAAATCGTCCTTTTATACTAGTGCACGGTCGTTTTTGTACTTAGAACGACCTTGCCTCGATAGTTGTCCTAACAAAATCTTTGATCTTGTACTGTTTGGCGAATTTTCGTCATTGGCCGTTACAGGCACGACCGTGCTTGTACTTGTGCCCGGGTGTCTTGATAGAGTCTTCAGTCTTGTCAGTTTTGTCTGGTCTCAAAGCTTCAGAAATTTGTCTTTTTTTCAACGCTTATACCTGATGTAGGTGCACAGTTGTGCCTCTGCATTCTTGTTGACTTATTGGGTGGTGTACGATAGTGCCTATAATTAGGCGCGATTGTGTGTGTTTGCTTTTTTTCTTTTTTTTTATTTTTTCTTTTTTTTTAGGGTTAGAAACATGGCCATGGCCGTGCTAGGTCTTATGATTTCTGGATTCTGCTTCATTTTTTGGGTCTTGTTTTGCTTCTAAAGCATCTAAAAACCTGTATTTATCAAATATTTGCTTCTAAAGCATCTAAAAACCTGTATTTATCAAATATTTGCTTCTAAAGCATCTAAGAACCTGTATTTATCAAATAGGAACCATTTAGGTAGTGTACCCTAAAATGGGGGTAAATATTTTTGAAAAACATTTATAGTTGATGGTACCTCACTGTGCTTGAGCAACTATCCAACATAGAATTATCCTTGTGTACTTGGCACAGTCATGCTTGTATGATGCACATTCATGCTTGTCCTTCTTGTCCTCGACATAATCTTTGTTCTTATACGTTTTGCAGAATCATGTCCCAACCGTTACATGCACGACCATGCTTGTACCATGCATGGACACGTGTCTGACAGAATCTTCAGTCTTGTCAGCTTTGTCTAATCTCTAAGCTTCTAAATTTTGTCTTTACCTTCTATGGTTGTGCTTGGATATGCGCACGGTCATGCACTACTACTTGACTTCTTGTTGACTTGTTGGGTGGTACACGATCGTGCTTATGGTTAAGGACAGTCGTGCCTATCTATGGTTTTCTAGACTCTTCTGTTATTCTTTAGTTTTCTTCTAGCATGGAAGCATGTCCATGCTTGGTCATCTGACTTCCGGATGATACTTCGTTTTCGGTCTTTTACGCTTCATTTCATTCTGGACATCTAAAAACCTGTATTTATCAAATGGGAGCGATTATGTTGTTTTTTCAATGATAATGCCCTAAAAGTACAATAAATGTGGATAAATGTACATGATAAAATGTATAATTTGTGGCACATCAAATAACCCCACACATAAACCTTTTCTTTTCCTCAAGCAAACCTGCATGTCCTCAGGCATAAAAATTGTAGGCCATTCAAGTGGCTCGAAACTCTACTACCTCCCATGAGTTACAACTTTTCAATTTTCGGGATAATAATCGGATCATGACATGCCTACTAAAACTTTGATTATGCATAACCTCACTCTCCTCACATTGTTCACTTAACTCTTGGCTATATATTTATGGGTGAATTTGAAGTGGAACACTTAAGTTCAATCCAGAGCATGCATGAGACATAGGATTGTATGCAGTCAAATCGACACCAACTAACTCGGTTAAAATGCATGAATCAAAAGGACTTTAAAGGTTGGTACTTTGGGTAAGTGTGGTGATATTGGGTAGATGATGGTAAAATGAGTAAAGTGGACTGAGGTAAGGTACTACTTATGTTGGACACTAGGTTACGGCTTTATCTAATTAGATAGAAAAATGCTAGTGACTGTTTTAAGGCCAGACCCTCCGACAGAGAATCGTCCTTTTGTACATGGGCACGATCGTGCTTGTACGATGCATGGTTGTTCATGTCCTTCTTTTCCTCGATAGAATATCTATTCTTGTACTTTTTGTAGAATCTTGTCCCCTACTATCACATGCTTAATTGTGCGTGGACACGTGTCTGATAGAATCTTTAGTCTTGTCATCTTTGTCTGATCTCGAAGCTTTTGCAGTTTGCCTTGACCTTCTACAACCATGCTTAGATACGTGCATGGTCATGCATTGCTGCTTGACTTCTTGTTGGGTGGTGCATGGTCGTGCTAAGTCGTTCATATCTCTAGTTTTCCAAATTCTTCTTTTTATCTTCAAGTTTCTTTTGTGATGGAATCATGGCCGTACTTGGTCTCCTGACTTCCGGATTTTACTTTGTTTGTTAGGTCTTTGACACTTCTTTTTGTTTGGAACGTCTAAAAACATGTGTTTATCAAATAGGAACAATTTATGTAATATTCAGAATGATAATAGTCCAAAAGTACCATTAAATTGGAATAAATGTGTATGCTATATATTTACAATTGATGGTATATCAAATATGTATGTTTTGGTTTTTCTTAAGGGATATTGGATTTAAATAACCCCAACTTTCACCAATTAGCCGATAACACTCCCAATTTTTTATTTGTACCACAATACTCCCAACTTTCAACTTATTTTCCTCTGGCACTCCCTAACTAACTAAACCCTAACCCGGATAGCTAATGTCAGATGCCACGTCATAAAAATGACACGTCAGCTGCCACATCAGCCGTCATGTCATCAAAAAATACCACATCATATGCCATGTCAGCAAAAAGGTCCAAATCAGATGCCACATCAGCAAATACTAACTGGGTTAGGTTTCAGTTAGTTAGGGAATGATAGAGGAAAATAAATTTAAAGTTAGGAGTGTTGGTGTACAAATCGAAAGTTGAGAGTGTTATCGACCAAATGGTGAATGTTGAGGTTATTAAAATCCAATATCCTTTTTTTAAAGGAACTTGTAGATGCTTCTAAAAAAACTTATACGTCAAGTAAAAAGACTAAATTACCCATTATCTTCATAGAAATTTTGGATGAACTTAATGGAATAGATGAAAACGACAAGATTTGGAAACCTCAGGGATTTGGGGACTTAAATGAGAAAAAACCTTTAGATGAAAAAAAACATGATACTGAACAAACAAAACCGATTTATTTAGAGACTAACAAGTCTCATGACACTCTTTTATCATTAAACCGACACGACTAAAACATTTATATTAACCGTATATTTATACTAGCTCTATACTATTACTAACCAGGGCCAGCCACGCTTCCGACAGGGCACTGAATTCATATACACACACACTGAACAACTTAATGGACCCTCTATACAAAACATTAACAACTCAAAATTTATTAGGCCCTCTTTTTCAAACATTAAAATCTCATGACTTATTGGTTGGACGCAAATAAAAATGATTGATCTATTTAGGCTATGGGGGTATGGGGATGGTGGTTCGGGTCATGGATTGCCACATCAGACATGATTCGCATGGTACACCACCTCCTCTTAATCCATGCGTAGTGAGCATGGATATTTCCATGCCGACCACGAGCCTCCTTGAATTAATTGGAGGATTTTGATTGGTGGTGGAGGATGGTGGATGATGATGGGGGTCATGGACCACACCATATAGGGTGGTGGATGAAGGTGGAGTGATGTGGCGCCTATGTGGAGGGTGGTGATGGTGATTAGGAAAATCACCACACCACATAGCCTAATCAAATACATAATAATAACATGTAACATCATTTAAAAAATAGAAACAAGAGCGATGACAACAAAAGATACGACCCGATACTAGCCCGCTACCCGCCTGCCACTACTTCTACCGACGGTCGTTAACTACAAGCCACCCCCACCACGAACCTTATAGTACGTTATTTTGTTCCACTTCCTTGATTCCTACAAGTTAGCCCTAATTGATAATTGTTAATTGTTAGAACCGGGTGTCTCATTAGGCCCTAAATTTGGTGTTTTGTTGAATGTTGAGCGCTAATTGATTAATTGTTAGAGTTGAGTGTTTTGTTGAGCTCTAAATTTGGTGTTTTGTTGAATGTTGAGCCCTAATTGATTAATTATTATTTTCTAATTGTTAGATTTGCATATTTTATTGAGCCCCAAATTGGGTGTTTATTTGAATGTTGGATCCTAATTGATTAATTGTTAATAATTATCGAGAATGAAATCTTTAAGGGTATAAATTGCGAAGATGTGATCAAACAACTTGCTACTCACAAATCATCGGTTCGCTCTTGCGGTGTGTCAATCGAATACAATGATTTTGTTATGTTTATTGCTATAACATGAATAGTGATTTAAAAAAATAGTTTTCATAATTTGCTAGGGCCTAAGGGCCTCTATTTTTCCGACTCGCACAACTTGAATCCTCAAGACTGACTATATTCCTAACACACTTCAAACTCTATTTAAATATAGTTAAATTAAATCTAACTCCATGAACCAAAACAAATTTAAATAACAAACTAATTATTTATTTAACTTGAACTTCAAATTTATCTCCTTTTTGTTTCAATCTTCCTATTCACCTTTCCTTTTTTGATTCCGATCCAAATTATGCCAGCACCTCTAAAAAACCCGAGTTTGCAGCATAAATTATATTGCCGAAAGGAGTTGGACGAGCACTCGATGTTCTTCTTTGTGTCTCATGATAGTTTATGGTTTATCATATTAGGGAGAGGATCGAGGATCATGAGAAAACTACATATAAATGAGAAAATTAGAAAACAAACTAAAAAAGCCTAAAAAAACCTAAAAAAACATACCAATTTTTTTTTACAATTTTTTATAAAAAATCACTATTTTTTATATATAAAAAAATTTCAAAAAAAAAAAACCTTGTACTGCACATGTGCATTATATGTGTACTACACATGTGCATTACATGCTTAAAATTAGTTCTTAAGTTTAGTTTAGCTTTTAGGGTTAGGTTTTTGGAGGTTTAAGATTAGGATTAGGTTTTTGGGTGTGGGGGGGGGGGGGGCGTTAGGTTTTTTTCGGGTTAATGTTTAGGGTTTAGTTTTAGGTTTTCGGGAAGGGGGGGTTAGGTTTTTGGGGGGTGGGTTAAGTGGTTTAGGCTTTCCGTATTAGTGCACATGTGTAGTATAATTTTTTTTTTGAATTTTTTTATATATAAAATAGGGGTGAGCAAAAATAGGGTCGGACCGAAATTACCCGAGAACCGACCCTAAAAAGAACCGATATCGACCCGGACCTAAGCTAGTAGGTACACAGTTCGGTTCCATGTTTCAATATTAAATCGGTCTCGGGTCGGTTCCTGGTATGTAGGAGATAAAAACCGACTTGGACCTTGGAACCGATTATGAGTGATACGTAATTGAATTATGGGCTAAAAGCCCAGTAGCTTTTGATATTTTAATCCCTAACAAAACCAATTTTGTATCATTCATAGCACAACAGGAGTACAGGACGGCTGCAAGACTGCATTAAACTTCTTAGCTGCTGCCATCATTCATTCATCAATCGTTATCATTGATGAGGTACGTGATTTGATAACCTGTCAATAGAGAATACACAAGATTAATCCACAATTGTTAACACGGTCGTCATCACATATATTAATCCACAGGGCATATATATATATATATATATTTAATGGAAACAGCCTAAGTTGTATTGATGATTTGTTTCGTAACTTTTGCTTCAGTTATTTCTGTTCCATCGATCGTATCATATAGTTTGCAATTTCTCACGATTTTATCATGTCTTCTTATTGTTGTTTCTACTTAGGTGGTTCGAAACAGGATTAATGCAAACATCAATGTTTGGGACAAATTTGAGAAGTTTTTAGATGAGGACGGGAAGGCTAAGGGAAGATGTAAGCATTGCTCGATGGTTGTGAATGCGGACAAGGAAAAAATCGGAAAAGTGGCATTGATAAGGCATCTTAAAAGATGTGAGAATTACCCCGGTACTGATGATTAGCGAACGGTGGTGGTCCGGTGGATGAATATGGAAAATAATTTGAAGATGAATAAGCGATTACGCGATAAGAAACCATATTGTTATTTAGCGTACGTGGGCGCATACACTCATTTGTAATTTACTCCAAAACTTATATTAGTAATCTAATTTGCAATAAAATGATTTAAAAGGTTCTTCATCTTGCTTCACAACCTGCTCGTTTTTTGATTTGATTGAAAAAGAACATTTTACAACGTATCACATCAACTGGCAACAAGAATGTTACAAATTGATTTATCGACTTTTCACTGCAAACTACAAATGTCCTTGTGATGAGAAAAAAAAACTGTGATCTAAGAGATAGTTAAGAAGAAGAAAAAATTAATATAACATATGTACAAGACATAACGACATGTAAACGAAGAGGTAACCTATGGAGTAACAAAATTTATTAGATATTAGAACACATTTTTCGTTCATTAATTACGAAACAAATAACTGAATTGCGATAAAACGATTAAGCGATAAGTGTAAAATAAATAGTTGATAAGTCTATGATAAGCGATAAGTGTTAATTAGTTAGTTCATAAGTCGATTAAGCGATAAGGATTAAGGGTGAATTAGTTAGTTCATAAGTCGATTAAGCGATAAGGGGCCAGGGCCCAGAGACTTGTAAAAAAAACGTCCAGCACTCATACTATACGTATATATATACAATATTTTTTTTATACCTAATAACAACAAGGGACGGCTAAAGACTGCAGAACACATACAAGAACGTGCAGACTGCAGAACGCGAGACCCATACAAGAAAGCGCCGTGATTTCAGGTTTGCAATCGTATGTATCATACTATCATGTATTCTTATTTTTTTAGACATGGTGGTTAATGGTCTACATGAACGGTTAATTACAGTTCCATCATCATAACGTTATACAGTTATGATGCTACTGTAAAAAGCTGTAACACCAGGCTACTGGTCGCATATGTTGCAGCAGCTTAATTACAGTTATGCAGTTCAGTTCCTGTAGGCTACAGATTATATTTAAAAATATGCGAACATGCTGCAGACCAGCAGCTTCAGTTCCTGTAAACAGATTATACTACTCGTGATTTACTTTTGAGTAAATGATCTAGGTTGTGTTTTACGAACAACACTCTAAAAGTTAAAGTCATTCACCTGATTACAGTTAACTAAATTTGATGACAGTTAACTTACCTTAGCCTCATAACTAAAAAATGTGTCAATTAACTTACCCCAGCCTAAATTTGATGACAGTTAGGTTACTCCAGCCTAAGTGACCCATTTAAATGAAATCTTTGAAACCATTACCCGTTTAATGATTACGTAATTGATTGTATGTTTTATGACAAACTTATAATAATACGATAGTGTTAATTAGATTTTCTTCCTATCACTATAGACATATTGGCTATCCCGGTATCCAGTGTTGCTTCTGAGGAGGCGTTTAGTACAAGCGGAAGAGTTGTCGATACTTATCGAACTTCTTTATCAACTCCGATTGTCGAGGCATTAATATGTACAGAGGATTGGATTCGTGCATCAATTAAAAAGAAAATCTACATCGAAGATCGGCAGAGTTCGATGACATTGGAAAAGGTAATTTTGACATACAGCGAAATACATCCTTGTTTGTTGTTTACGTTGTAATTATCATTATATTTTTTTTTCATGTAGAAATTTATGATAAAGTTGAACCGGATCACATGAACATCGATGTCGATTAACGGATAGCTGGAGATGGATACGGAAAACCGAGAAAGGACTTAAAGTAGTATCGGTTTCAGTTCGTTTGCTTTGGATTTGTTGGATTTCGTTTGGATTTCGTACATTTTTTTGGGATTATGTTTGAAGTTCTTAATACTTTTTGAATTTTTGGATGTTTAAGTTATGAATTTTGGGTTACAAGGTTTATTTATTCTATGTTTAGCAACGAAATTCATCAAAAACAGCTTTTCGTATCATGTTTTCATCAAATTTTTCACTCGGACATTATATCGAACACTTGGTGTGCATAGGTATTAATAAGGTTTAATAGACCTTAAATTCTTCATTGTCGAACACCTTGTACTGTTGCTGACTTGCTGCTGAATTCAATTGGAATATTGGATTGTTTTTCGGGTCGGTCTTCAACCCTAGAACCAATATAACCGACGACGAAGAGAACCGGAACCGATACCTATAAGTAGGGTTCTATGTCGGGTAGCTTATTATTGCTTTTTCGGTTACCGGGTCGGGTCGGTCTTTTATCGGGTCGGGTCGGTTAAAGTGCTTTGCTCACCCCTAATATAAAAAATAGCGATTTTTTTATAAAAAATTGTAAAAAAAAAATCGGTATGTTTTTTAGGTTTTTTTGTTAGTTTTTTGGTTTTCTCGATTAAACTAGTTTTTTTATGATCCATCCCCTATCATATTATTATATATATCAAATGATATAACATGTTTGCTACGGTGTTAATTTTTTGTCCTTTTTCTTTTAAGTTGTTATATTGTTATGCTTTTCTTTTTAAATTTTATTCCCACCTTTATACTCTAAATACCGATACCGATCATACGACGTTAATACTGGTATTGGTATTTGTTTTTATTGTTTCCGAGCGATGTAAAACACGTGTCTATATCTTTTGGTCATATTATGAATTTAGAATCTTTATTGTTATTCAGTTTTATTGTTTTCGATCAACGTAAAACACGTGTCGATATTCTTTTAGTCATATTATGACTTTATTTTATGTCTCTCTTTTAGTTGTTATAACGAGTGAGTGCTGGTATCATAATAAAGTGAACAGATACCGACCGGATTCCCATTATTCATGTTATCACTGTGTTTACGTTTTCATTTAAAATTTGTTAAAAATGGGCTACTCACGCCATGAAGCGTGGGAAGTTGGGAACTACCCCCTAGTTAAGTTCAATTTAACTTTTAAGACTAATTATGATTTTTAATACTCATTTATGACTTTCTCTTTTACGTCAACTAGTATAATTACAAATCTAAAAAGTAGAAGATGTTTGAGTTAGGCCGTGGGGTATGGTGGGGCTTGGGTTGGGGCTTGGGTTGGGCATTTGGTGACACATGTAAAGGGAGCCCCTCTACCGCCTGCTTACGTGTTCGCGGGGTATGGCGGGGCGTGGGTTGGGGCTTGGGTTGGGTGCACCGGTGACATAAATTAAAAATAAAATAAAATTTACAAAAAATTTAAAAAAAATCACACAACATTTATAAAAAAAACCTACAACTTCATTAAAATTTAAAATTACATAATCCTAAAAATTACATAATTTATAAAAATTACAAAATAAACCTAGAGCGTTAAATAAATTTCAAAAAGGTCGATCTTGTCGAACGCCTTTCGCTCCTTGCCTCGAAACTCTATGTTCGCCACCGCCACCCGGTCCTCATGGCTCAACTCGCCGCTCGGAACCGCCTCGTAGTAAGCCTTGAAACGGTCGAGCTTGAGCCGTAGCTCGCGCCATTTATGTTGGCACGCGTTGAGGTTGTGGCGGTCGTTACCGACGTTATGTCGGTAGGCCGCGAATGCTTCCACCCAGTATTTTGTTTGGCCCGGTGGCCGTCCCTTCATAGCGTCGACGACGCTAGTGACGAGTGCCATTTCTTCTTCATGGGTCCACGATGCCATAGCGGTGTTGGGTTCGTGAGATGGGGTAGCCGGTGGGGTTTCGGTTCGTGGGATGGGGGGACCAGTGGGGTAGCGGGTTCAAGAGAAGGGGTAGCCGGTGGGGTTTCGGTTCGTGGGATGGGGGACCAGTGGGTGGGGGTTACAAATATATAGAGGGTTGTTGGGAGACCGGGGTGGCGGTTTGGTGGTATTGGGGGGGGGGGGGGGGGGACCGTTTGAATTTTAAAATTCAAAATTTGAAATTTTGACCGCCTGACGTGGCGGGGTGAGCAAATGATAGTCTGCCAGCTCGCTTGGCCAAACCGCCCCACGTCCGGCTTGAAAGCCAAGCCCCAAGGGGCCACGCCCCAACCCAAGCCCACCCGGGGTGGTGCCTTGAACGTTTTACCCCAACCCAAGCCCCATACCCTACGGCCTTACCTCATGAAAACTCGATACACTTAACATATATAACAATAACATTCAAATGTATTCTCTTGAACCAACTTTCTTTTACAAGAACTTCATTACCTACACTTTAGTACTTGGAATTGGTGGAGCAAAACTGCAAATGGAATGCTTAGCGAAAGTTTCAAGTACATATGCATGATGCATCCCAATTATTCATAGTACCTCTAACCATTATGGGTATTTTATTTCAACAAAGGCATGATTGTAGGGTAAGGCTAGAGGGTATGGTGACATCCCATCTTTGGAGGACCATCCGCCACATAGGCGTCACGTCATAGTCCTCCCAAAGATGCTCCATCACCTTGAACTAGAGGGTATGAGAGGATGATCATAATCACAGTCCTCCCCACCATTATATATATATATATATATATATATATATATATATATTTTAATCTTTTATGTTTTTTTAATCTTCTATTTTTTTAACATTTAATAAATAAACTAAGAAAATATTTTCATTAATATTAAAACCACATTACATAAACTTAAAAAGAAACATAAACTAAAAAAAAACATACACTTAATAAAAAAAAAAACCAAAGACTTAATAAAAAAAACATAGAGTTAAATAATTTGATGTTTTTTCATGATGTCGTGTTGTAGTTTTTTCAACATCGAACGTTTCGGCTCGGGTTCGTTCTCGACATTCATCGATATTATTTCCCATTTCTTGAGCCGAATTTTTTCATCGGAAATTCGGATTTTCTCATTTGACAATCGGACCTTCTCGCGTAACTTTTCTTCCGCTACACGACTTTTTCTTCGACGGCCCGCTCCTTCGCCTTCGTCTTTTGGGCCGAGATGTCGTTGTACATTTTTAGTTGTTCCATAAACTCAACCATGTTCGGGTCCACCTTTTCCTTTTTTTCCCCTTGGCCCACTCCTTCTTTGATTTGTCTCGGCCCGGCAGACCCTCCGCTTCATGTACGGCGTACTCCTCTTCGTCAAAGTCGGCGTCATCATTTAAGTTTATGTGACACCTCGCGTCCGATCCACCGGCGCTAAAACTACCCGTTTCCGATGTTTTTTGGCGTTTCGCCATCTCCACCTCGTTAGGAATCGGCGACCATTTCGGTTCCTTTTTCATAATTTCCCACGCGCGAACGTGAGCAAAGTTGGTATTAGAATTGTTGTTCTTATAGTTGTCCAACGCTTTTTTGAAAACATCGTCGTCGCTCATGCCGCTACGACGCCCACTTGTATATATCTTATTATATTCCTCGCAAAACCTATTGACGGCCGAGTTCAATTTCCGCCACTTTGACGACACCGAGTCGATATCACGATACGGGCCTTGGTCCATAAGTTCGAGGAACTTCGCCAAAACCTTGGACCAAAACCCGTCACCCGTTTGGTTATTACCTATAATAAAACAAACAAAATATATTAAACTTAAACAAATTAAACAAACATCTAAAATATCTAACTGTTAAAAAAATAAAAAAATTTCAAACAAAGTAACCAAACTTTAAAAACTTATAGACTGTTAAAAAAAAATAAATAAACACACTTTAGAAATACGATTTAAATAAAAAATAAACAAACTTTAAAAATACGATTTAAATAAAAAAATAAAAAATAACCAAACTGTTGACCATCAAATTTAAATAAACTGTTAAAAAAATTAAAAATTTATAAACTGTTAAAAAAAATTTAGAAAAATATACTTAAAAAAAAGTATAAACCTTAAAAAAAAAGATAAACCTTAAAAAAATACGAACTTTTTGTCTTGTTGTTAGACGTGGCTATGAAAGCCTTGGCTAAGGCTTCTTCTTCGATTGGCGTCCACTTAGTCGACTTCGGTTTGGACGATTGATCACCAACCACTTGCTTGCCTTTGTTTCGTTTTCCTTTTCCTTTAGCTGGTTTCGTTTCGGGAACAACCTCCACATCGTCGTCGGGTTCGGGTTGTTGAAAGGGTTGCATCGGGATCGGTTGGGGTTGAACGGGTGGTGTCGGGTTCGGTGGGAAATTATAAGCACCCCGCAACATAATTTGTTGAATGGCTTGATTTTGAGAGAATTGAGCGAATTGGTTTGGCGAGTGTTGGAATGATGCAAACGCATTTGATGAATATTGCGAGAATTGGTTCGGTTCTACCGTCGGATAATATGCCGGAACCGAGAAAACATTAGGTTGGGTCGGGTTGTTGGGATTGTTCGGGTTGTTGAAGGGTTCCATTTTCTATAGAGTATGATGTTTATAAAAGTGGGAAGAAGATTTATAAAAAAGAATTGAGAGAGATGAAATTTTGGGTTAGATTTGTGAATGTAGGTGAAAATGGAAATGAAATATATATATATATATATATATATATATATATATATATATATATATATATATATATATATTAAAATTTTTGACCGTTTGTTTTTATTTGAAAAAAGGAAATTTTTTTTTTCTTAAATGGTAACTTTTCAAAAATGGGGCCCACATTTCGAGCCGTCGCCAATGTCCGAATACAGACGAAAGGAACGGGGACCGGGGGGGGGGGGGGGAGGGGTGGTATGGTGTTGACGGCGTCTTCGACGGGGGACGGGAGGGGGGAACGTGCCATACCGTCTAGTCTAAGATACTTCATTTGTCACACACCACAACTACCAATTCGAAAACAGCCAAGGTCTGTACTTTATATACCAAAGATCTGAAGTGTACATGCTTCTTGTCATGCTTGGAAACAATGAGTCAACGCATTGAACTTGGAAAAATTACTGGAAATTTTTATAAGATGTAGGTGTAAAGGATCCCCAGAATCATGCTAGAAGCGGTTACATCATGGGCCTATTGAAAAAGGATCATAGTTGTCGATTTCAAACAAACGAATCACATTAAACAGTATTTTATTGATAGCATGTCAACTGCGTAAACATAATGAAATCGATAAAATAATTATAAGACAAAGACCTCTTAACCATTCATGGGAGGGTCAATACATGTAGGTGATAAGAATATCCGATATTATGCTAGAAGCGATTGCATCATATGACCAATCTAATTGCCACCATATTTAATTGGTACTTATAAGTAGAAATGTTTTATACTTCTAAACCTTCTCCAACAAATCCTTATACATCATTCATAAGTAGAAACTTCACAAATTCTTAGACCATGTGTAGTGGGGCATTATGCTTAAAAAAACGCCCCTCACTCCCATTACATAGGGCATTATGGGGCATTATGCTCAAAAAAAAAATTGCTTTGGCGTGATAATTAAAACGCCTAAAGGGGATTGTGGGAGGGTTGACTGACCAATGAGATTTTTTTGTGGTTTTTTCTTTATTTTATTTAATGCCCAATAATGCCCCATCCCCATTACACCCCATTTTAGAAAACGCCCAATAATGCCCCTTTGCTGACTGGACCGCCACGTGGCGTAAAATGCCCTAAGGTGGGGGCATTATATTCCTCTTCCACTACACATGGTCTTATACATTATCATTCAAACAAAAGAATCCTTATTAAATGTTTTTGTGTTGATTAACGTGTCAATAAAGTAAATAGTAAACTTAGAAACAAAGGAAATAGGTTTAAAGTTATGTGGAACTTTTTCAACCGCTTAAAATTTCCTTGTATTTATTATATCTTATATCATTATCATACTCACTAAATCTCACCAATGACAAATCTAAGGTAAGGTCTAAAGAGTATAAAATATAGACAGTCTTATCTCTAACTCATAGGAATAGAGAGCCTAATTCGAGTGAAACCCCCAGCTTGATAGTAGTTTTGCGTCAAGCCGTGGACATAAGACACATAACACTCAGCAATTGACACAAAAGTCGATTAATGCATGTACCCTTTTATCGTTTGGCTATCAACGCCACCACATAATGCATGATTAACCTTTCCTCTCTTTTTAACATTATTTTCACGAAATTAGTATCACTTTTGCCCCCGAGGACCCACACATATATATATATATATTATAGGCGCATACCGCAAACAGAACATTATTATATCTTTATACAAATATAATTATTAAAAAAATTTAGAAAGGAGACAAAAAAACCTCTTTTCATTTAAAATTTATCAACAAATCAAAGATTGATTTCTCTGACACTCACAAAACATTATATTATTAACCAACTTCGTAATTTAAAAATGTCTCTAACATGTACACTGATTTGCTAATAAGTTTGAAGTTAATATCTTGTCATTTTCGACTCCAAGTGTTAGATTGCAACATTTGTATTATTATAGTTTTAAAAAAAGCAAGAATCAAATCGTAGACGTAGAAGAAATCATTTGTAACTCATCATATCACACAAAAAACTTCAAATCATTGTTGAGAAGGTCGGATTGGAGCAGCTGTAAGCAAGACACAACGTGGGATAGGGGTGTTCATAGTTAAGTTTAAAACCAAAAACATTATAAACTTGTCATCGTTTAATTTCGCTGTCGGGTTTTATTAACTTTCGATTGGTTTAAAAATTTCAAACTATAGTGAACAGTTTGGTTAATGATTTATACCGAAAGCCTGCTGTATAACCTGATGCGCCCGTAATATTTGATAACGTATTTTAAATTAAAAATATTTTTATGCTAGATGTATTTGTGTATTTTTATATATTTTATATTAGACTTAATAAAAATAAATCTAGGCTAAATAGCTTAATTGAAGTGTAAAGCTTTATATTAGCTTAAAAAATTGGGCTCAAGGTTTCATTAAATGTTACATGCGAGAAGTTAATTAGGGGATAATGAACTATTGGTAACATATATAATAAGCTTATTTTTAAGACTGGCTATTGGATGGGGTTTAGGTAAGGTTATTGGGTTATGGTTAATGGGCTTAAAATGGGTTGCTTATTTCTAAAAAGACGAGTTATAATGGAAAATGATTCAAAGAATTATGGACTGTATAATAGGTTTAAATTTGATAATTTATTTATAAATTACTGGTTTATATTTGTAAAAGCATTTTTTTAATAAGTAAAAGCTGTAATTAAAAAGAATCAACTTGCTATTTTTGAGCCAGTTGATCAAAAAAAGGCTTTAGTGGTTATCAGGTGTAAAAAATTCTTGAGTGTTATATATTGTTAAAAATAAAAAAATAAAAACAAAATTGAAACCGACCGCCATGGTGTGACACTTGATTTACCTTAAATTATTTTAGGGAATTGACCTGTAATAATCCTACCTAAACCTAATTGGTCATTAATAATCCCACCTCAGAATATTCCCCCTACCAGTCCCACCTTTCACCTATTTTTCCTACAATGGTCCCTCGTTAAAAAAACTTAACTGAGTTAAGTTTTTTTCCAAATTACAAACATATTTTTTAGGGCTTTTGATCAGAACGATGATACGAGTCCATTGATGTAAAACTTACTTCGAAATGGTGCTCCAAGTGACTTGATTTTGGTTAATTGGAAATTTAAACACCCGAATTGAAGCGTCGTTTTCATCGTTTGGAGCACCGTTTCGAGGCAAGTTTTACATCAATGGACTCGTATCGTCGTTCTAATCAAAAGCCCTAAAAAATCTGTTTGTAATTTAGAAAAAAGTTTAACTCCGTTAAGTTTTTTTTTAACGGGAGACCATTATAGGAAAAATAGGTGAAAGGTGGGACTGGTGGGGGGAATATTCTGAGGTGGGATTATTAATGACCAATAAGGTCTATGTGGGATTATTACAGGCCAATTTCCGAATTATTTTTACGGTTTTGCCCCTCGAAAACTTAGAGGAAACTCGCATGATTCGATGGAGTAGTCAATTTCACTACAACAATAGATTTAGATAATTAAATAGGCAAAGGATCATGTATAGAAGAGTTAAATTGCAAGAAGTGTAAGAGAAGATTTTTGCCTTTAAAACAATCCAATGGTTAAAATTAGGGGGTTTTCAAATTTAGAATTCACTTGACTAAAAACAATTGGAAAAAGTGTGAGAAGGGCAAATTCGGAATATCCCCTTCTCCCACGATTTTCTAACGGCTATAACTTTTTCATACACGTATTAACGAACATTTCATTCTCTTTAATTTAAATAGGCTATTACTATAGTTTTCTTATTTAAAAAATATATTTTACAAGCTATAATGTTACGTGATTTTGTAAGGTTATGTAATTAAGTTCCAGTACGTAATTAAGTTCCAGTACGTAATTACGTAATATGCATTTTATTTTTGAAATAAGTGTAACGTTACGTGATTATGTACTAGTACGTAATCACGAGATTACGTGATTTTAAATACTCATTACGAGATTTCATTATAGTATTTATGTGAAAACCCACTATGTGATTACGTAATTACGTATTAACAATTACTATAATAAAAAAAACAAAGCATGTGATTACGTATTTCACGGAATGCCTAATATTTCAGGTATAGACACGTATTGAGTATAAATGTAATACAAAACATCAACTCATTAACCTATAATAACCATCTTTACCCAAAAAAAACCTATAATAACCACATAATGCCGTATATTACAAATTTAATCACGTAATGCATCATAAACAATTAAGTTCTTCTTATTGAATGTGTAATCATGTAATAAACAAAAGTGTAATAACATCAACTATAACAAATCATATTGAATTTGTAATCGCGTAATGATTTATATTAAATGTGTAGTTACGTATCATGTAAAATTTTTTTAATAAAACTATAGCAATAGCCTACTCAAATTAAAGAGAATGAAATGGTTGTTAATAAAGTGAATTTAAAAAAATATATATATTATCGTATGAAAAGTTACAACCGTTTGAAAATCATGAGGGAAGTGGATTTATGGGTCAAAAATATTGGATTTTCCTAAAATACTTTTGTATTTGAATCTCTTCTACACTTCATACGATTTAACCTTCTTGTACAATAACCATTCCTTAATTAATTAATACCCAACTTTATTAAATTTCAATCTATTAAATGGGTAGTTGGCCAATGAAGTGTAGCTCAAGTGGTAGGAGAACATGAGTTCTTTATTGAAGATTCAAGTTTAATTCCCATTTGGTGCAAAAAAGGAGTGAGACACTGGTGGGCAGTGATAGGAGATACAGAGAAACTTGGGTTCGATCCTTGAGCCAAACGGGTTTTACTGGTAATTTACCGTCGTGCCTATGTGCGGGTGGGTTACTGGATTTTTCCCGGAATTTGTGGTGGACGACTCGGGTTAATCTCGGAGTACTCCGTTTGTCAAGTGGGTGCCCCAAGAGTGCTCGAGATTGATTTGTTGGCCGTTAAAAAAAATTTAAATGGGTAGTTGAATTTATGCCTTGGGTTAAATTTATATCAATATGATTATGAATTTATATTTGGTAAAATTAATATGAGGCTGTTATGCATATAAATTAGATGCGAAATCCATCAAAACGACTTCATTTTGATTATAATATATTATATTATTTAGGGATATTGGATTTAAATAAACTCAACTTTTACCAATTGGTCAATAGCACTTCCAACTTTTGATTTGTACCACAACACTCCTAACTTTCAACTTATTTTCCTCTGACACACCAAACTAACTGAACCCTAAACTAGTTAGCTGACGTCAGATGCCACATCACTAAATAAGTGCCATATTAAATGCCACGTAAGAAAAAAAAAGAGAGATTAAAGAAGAGATAAATAGAAAGATATTCTAAAAAATGCGAGAATGAATAAGAGATAAAATGGAAGATAAATAATATAATAGGTCTTAATTAAAATGTTGTCATTTTGATGGGTTTTACATCTAACTTGTAGATATAACACCTTCATATTCACTTTCTTGTTATATTTTTATCCATCTATAATGCATTATATAGTAGTATAGATAAAAAGTAAACAAAAAAGTGAAACAGATTGCGAAATATATAATATTATCTTGGTACAATTGTTATCTTGAAATATGTCCTCTGCAAGCATTCGGCTACAAAGTAATATTATCATATCCAAACATTATCAATTGTGGTCCATTCTTTGTAGGACCAAAAAACTTATAACAACAAAATAAAATATTATCAAGCGGTAGCATGAAGTTGTAGCTCCCGAGCTCAAATAATTTGACAACTTATAAAAGCAAACCAAGAGTTTGGACTCTTTCAGGCCAGTAGTTATAGAACCATGAAACTGTATCAAATACATATTTACTATATTGTGACGTCTTTCCGATAGAGATGGGTAAAATCGGGTATTCTTAAAACCCGGAACCGGTTTCAACCCGGAACCGGGTATGGATACAACTGAGTGGAACCGGGTTCTCGGTGGAACCGGGTCCGGGTACAACCCGGGTACACGTAAATAAATATAGAACCGGCGTAACCGGTTACGGGTTCAATGGAACCGGGTACGGGTACTGTTTGGAGCCGGGTACGGGTACTATTTGGAACCGGTTACGGGTACTGTTTGGAACCGGTTATTTTGAGTTTTTCAATAAAAAGCTGTCTACATACTGTTTGAAACCGATTCCTTCTGTATTCACTAGATAAAACCTGACTTTTTAACTTTTCTACTGTCCGGAACCGGTTCCAACGGGTATAGTACCGTTAGGAACCGATTATTAAATATAAAAATCGGTTTCGGCTCATTTCATTCAATCCATCTTCTTCTCTAAACTCATTGAAAGAACAAGAACCTATGGCATCGAAAGAAGGAGTTGTTATGGTTTTAAAAACCAAACGTAACCCCGCAATTTGAAAATATTTTGATTTGTGTTTGATGACGGATAGCCATGAGATGGCTAGGTGCAAGAATTGTGGGAAGTTCATGAAGGCGGCCGCCAACTCCACCCTCAAGAAGCATACCGACAAACATTGCCCGGTGACAAAGGCAAAAAAGGAAGAAAAGGGCGAAGGATCCGGTTCTTCTAATGTGTAGTTTGGTGGATTCGTTTGTTTATTTATGTTTGATGTGTTATGTTTTATGTGTGATGTTTGTTGGTTTAACTTTATGATCAATGTAACCGTTTCGTTTGTGAAATAAAAGTTTGTTTTGTTTTAGTAACAAGTTCAAAAAAAAATAAATTCGCATTTATAATCGTTTAAGTAGTACAAATAAATATAACAAAATCGGTTCCTTCGGGACTTATCATAATCGGTTCGTCAAATTTATTTCTTTGCTCGTTTGCTTGAGGACGGTGCGGCACTTTCACTTGCGCTACGCTTTGGTGCGGGCACTTCGGTACAATCATCTTCGGAATCATTGGTCTCTACCTCGTCTTCATCTTCCTCCTCTTCTTCAATAATCTTGTGCTCCAACTCCACCTCGTCTTCGAGGCTCGACTTATGTTGAACACGATCAACGCCGTCCAAATGATCTTTTAGGCAAATTGCCATCTCTAGCGACTCCGGGGTTAATCTTGTTCTTCTAATCGACAATACCCTACCACTAAGAGAAAAAACACTTTCCGAAGCTACCGTGGAAGCTTGGACCGTTAGTAAATCACGAGCCATGGTGGCTAGAATCGAGAATTCCGATTCTTTAGACTTCCACCATGCTAAAATGTCAAAGTTATTATACTCCTCGGCCGTCATAGTAAGTTGAATTCCAACAAGTTGGGATATCCCAATTAGGACCAATTAATTTTTGGTTAACTTCTTTACAAAGTTTTTTATAATCTTGATATCTTTCTTTACCATTTTTAGAAAACATCTTGAAGCATAGCTCTAAAAGCTATAATAAAATCCGCTACAAATTTATTTTTTAAACCGTCTTGCACAACTAAATTAATAATATGAGCAACACATCTTGTGTGGAAAAAAAACACCATCACAAATTGGTTTGTACTTCAACTTTAGTTTTTCGATCGCATTTGAGTTGTTTGAGGCGTTATCGAAAGATATTGAAAATATTTTATCCTCTAAACAATATTTTATAATTGTGGCATTCATAATTTTATAAATATTTTCTCCCGTATGAGGAGAAGGAAACTCTTCAAATGCGATCGTACGCTTCATCATTTGCCATGTATTGGGATCAACCCAATGGGCGGTGACACAAATGTATGATTCGGGTAAACCGTGTGGAGCCGACCACACATCACTAGTTAAATTTACACAAGTCTTTAAATTTTGAAAAAAATGCAATTAAATCTTTTCTTGCATTTTCCCATATATTTAAACAATGACGTTTTAAAGTTCGACGACTTACATGTTTGTAGCGAGGTTGAAGCGTCTCCCTAATTAGCTTAGTGAGATCGGGGTCGTCAAAGTGTCCAAAAGGTAACGCTTTTTTGATGACCAACTTCGCCATCCTATCACGAGTTATCTTTTGTTCGTAGCGGAAAATCGTACCATATTTTGAAAGTTGAACTTGACCGGGTGTCAAATCTTTTAGAGCTTTGCAATACTTTTTGGCATGCTTCGTTAAAGTGGAATTAGAGTCCTTGCTTAACAAGGAGCCACAATGCTTGCATTGGGTCTTTTGCAAACTATCGCTCATCTCGACTAAATCCCAATTGCACCAAACATCCATATTGCGGCTATGCGATAATGTTCCAACTACAAATGGAGCATTTGAACCTTGTGGAACATTATTGATGGATGGGAGTTTGTGGTTTTAGAGTTCTTTGAAGCCATTAAAAATATGTAAAGAAGGAGAAGAAATAGATAGAAGAAGAAGAGGATTTGTGAATAAAAAATGGGAAAGGTACAACATATTTATACTGTCATCGATTCCAACGGTCATAAAGGAATCGGTTCCAACGGTCTTATTTGCATTAAATGTGTTTTGATACTCAAGATTCGGTTCCAACGGTCACTTGGAATCGGTTCCAACGGTAATGTATACCGGGTACAGATAGGAACCGGGTACGCAGGAACCGGGTACGGGTAAGAACCGGGTACGGGTAGTTTTTTTTACAGAATATGGGAACCGGGTAATACCTGTCGGGTTTTTTAAACCTGGGACCGGTTCCTCTGAGCATCGGGTAGGAACTGGAACCGGGTCCGGGTCGGGTCTACTGGAATCGGGTAGGAACCGGTTTTTATGCTCATCTCTACTTTCCAATGAAAAACCTGTTAACTAGATTAAATTTTAAAACTAAAAATAAAACTATTTAATGTTCGGTCGAAAATGCGTCACAAATCCGTGACCCATTTGTAACAAACACTTTAACTAAAGTGGGCTTAGGTATAAGTATAAGTGATAACTGGGCTTAAGTTTAATTTGAAAAAGTGGGCTCAGGTTTAGATATTCAACAATCCTTCAATCCTTCACTAACCACCAAGTAAACCATGACACCACCATCGTAATTTAAAGCTCCGAAGGCAAAAACCAAAAGACTATTTCTGATTTTCACACATTATATATTTTTTTTTTTTTTTGAACGGCCAACAAACTCAATCCCGAGCACTCTCGGGGCACCCACTGGACAAACGGAGTACTCCGAGAGTAACCCGAGTCCACCACCAATTCCGGGGAAAACCCGGTAACCCACCCGCCCGTAGGCACGACGGTGAAATTACCGGTAAAACCCGTTTGGCTCAAGGATCCAACCCAGGTTTCCCTGGGTCTCCTATCATTGCCCACCAATGCCTCACTCTGCACCAAGTGGGAGTCGAACCTGCATCTCTCAAGAGAAATGCAAGCCCTCCACCACTTGATCTAGAGATCATTGGCTTCACACATTATATTTATACTTGTATCTTTAGCAACAAATATTATTAACCAATACTATATTATAACATACGAGGAGGGGCATTTTAAAATACTCAAAATAGAAGAATTTTTTTCTTTTTTAATTTATAAGATACACCTTAAAATGAGGGTAAATTGGTTTTTTAAACACTAATTATATCTTAGCCTCCTATCTTATCACACTTAAATCCCTGAGTTGAAATTATGGATAATTAGTTACACTTTTCCCACTCCACAACAAACTTATAATTCTTTTACGTGTTCTTGTCATATCTTATAAACTATAATGTTTAAAAAAAAATTCAAAGGGACGTGACGACCTACTCATTTTTGTTGACGTTTCGATAGTTTTCTTGGTCAGTATTGACGTGCGGATTAAAAGGTACAAGTAGATGATGCCTTAATGTAAAAGTGATTAAAGTCCAACGTACTCCATCATTATCACATAATGTTTAATAGCTATATAATGTCAAGTGATTAAATACCGTCAATGCCACAAAATGTTTAATAGCTAATTTGTATAATTTTGATTAAAATTACAAGTGGGTAGAAATTTAATAATACAAATGAAATAAATAAATAAAACTATATAGGGTAACGTAAATTAAACCATACCACAACAGATTATTAAAAGTATAAACTATAGGATAAAATAATACACAGCCACAACTGAAATAAATTTAATCACACATAAACGTGTACATTGACTACACCTAGGACTGAACAAACATTAGAACAGTTGTAGTTTAAGATATACCCACATGATTCCCAAAATTCACACCTTCGAACCTGGACAAGTCTGCATAGTTAACTCGCCCCGCTTTGAGCTGTTTGTGACCCACTAGAATGTGTCTTCCTTTATTTCTTCGACCGTTTTAACAGTTCTAGCTATTGAGCCCTTAAAGACTTTACTGATAACAAAACAATGAGCAAAAGTAATAAACACATCACATGTGTGTCAACAACTAGCTTTCCCGGTAACACTAAATCATACGCTATCTCAAATATTAACCTAAAAGAACACAAGAAACACCGAGCTTTAATGATAAGAGTACACGTACCTTCACATAGCTGACACCGAGGTCCCTTCGATCCAAATTGCGCATCACGTAGTTGTAATCTTTAACAATTCTCATGATTATATCGGATGTGCCTTTAGTTCGTTTTATCTCCTTAAACCACCCAATAGATTTGACCTAAGCAAAGAATATTTAAAAATATCAAGTGAACCATGAACGCATCATTCATAGTCCGCTTATAAACATCTATATCTATGCTATATTATGATGCATGAGGGAGAGACATTTTAAGATATCCAAAAAATACGAACTTTTTATATCTCCGGTTCATGTACTTCATATTTTATACCTTCATTTCATGCATTTATTGTTAGAAAATAAAAATTATAGGATCAGAAATTATTCATCATTTCCTTTTTTAGGAGATTTCCTGCATCATATTAGCTCAATCATTTAGCCGTTAGGATCTCATCCAGCTCATATTTCCATTATTTTTGAGTCCTGTATCCCTATATATTGGGGCTGTTTGTGTTTGTCTAAAAAATCAAGCAATATACAATATAAGTTTTTTTGATCAAAGTGAATATGGTATCAGAGCAGTTCTGAATCGATTCAGGGAACTGCTCATCACCTACCCTTTCCGCTTCAAACAACCATAGTCAAGGCCACCATGACTCCGACGGTAGCCCTTATTTCTGTCACGGCCCCCGACCCGGTTTAACCCGTTTCAGGAGCCGCGGGACAGAAATCCCGTGATATTTATTTAATTGAGTTTAGCAGCGGAATTTTAACATCAGGATCGTTTTAAAGCTAAAAACTTTTCCCGATTATTTTATTTCACAATTCGGGACAAAACCCCGATAATTTACAATAATAAGATTTTTCTGACAATCTTTATTTCAAAACATATTTCTTTATTTGAGCCACTATCGTAAGCTTGAAATGCTTCTCGGCACTTTTCCTGAATTACAGTAGATCACCTGAAACATGTTTGAAAAAGGTTTTGTCAGCGGGGAAATACTGAGTGAATCATTCATTTTACTGAAAATGACACATTTATTATTATTCACAGTGTTAAGATCTTTTACGCATGTTTCTGATATCAACCAACTACCCACAGTATTTGTCACTCGACCGGATCTGTGACAGTGGTCATATCACCATTGGCTGCCCCAATGAATGACGTAAATCAATTAAAATTAGGTTCGCCCACCTAAAATGATTTAAACTGTAGTAATGTGCACAATACCCCACATACTGGCTGTAATTTGGTGATTACATCAACTTAATCACTGTAATTATAATTCTGAAAATAATTTGGAGTATTGTAAAACAGTTGATAAAAAGAGAGAATGACTCACATTGCAGATTTAATACGGACAAAATATGATTTAGCCTCGTTAACCTAATAGTAATAATAATGCAAACAAAACTGGGTTAGTGATCAATACAGCAGTCACGATAACTCACGAGATCAAATTCTCACAATGAACGACAAAGTGCAATACTTAAACATTCATCGATTTAATGACGAACGACAAAGTATAACCCTAATGTGGGCGGCACTTAAACATTCTTTGGATATATTGATCTCGGAAAATGAATCGTAATAGCGATCGAGTAATTACCCTGTTTTGCGGCAGCGATTCGAGTGCAGTGTGTGTTTAATTTGTACTATAATAACTGTAAGACGACGTACAGAAGGCTTTTGGCCAACGTTTTAATTCCCAATTTCAAGTCCCGAAGTCGGCTATTTATAGCCAGAAAATAGCCCCGCTTACGGACCGTATGCTTCAACCCTTACGGTCCGTAAGGGAAGCACATATGCTTACGGTCCGTAAGGCATTTTCCTTTACGGTCCGTAAAGGGTGCAGTCTATTTACCTAGACTAGCTGGAAACGGGACTAGCTTGCATGAATCATCAAAAATTCGAATTTCAATTGTGACAACGGATTTTTATTGATAATTATCAATTAGGGTTTACCCCCCCTGAGTTTTAGGGGCCCTGATCTTAATTCTGATTGTTCTGAAAATTTTAGGGTTAGTGCGGAATTACTTGGGTGTCTCAATTAGGGTTTCCTTATTGACTAATTATCATTCTAATTATTAATTTTAATGAGAGTTGTTACATCCTCCCCACCTTAGGAAAATCTCGTCCTCGAGATTTAGTAAAATAGATGAGGGTATTTCCGCTTCATTTCTGACTCCAGTTCCCAAGTATATTCCGGTCCTCTCTTGGATTCCCATTTTACTTTCACCAGTACTAGTCGTTTGTGTTTGAGAAACTTGATTTTCCTATCTTCTATTTGTAAAGGTTTCTCTATGAATTTCAGCTTTTCATTTACCTCTACATCTTGAAGAGGTACTACCAGGGATTCGTCTGATAGACACTTCTTGAGATTGGATACATGAAATACATCATGTACTCCAGCTAGTTCTTCTGGTAGTTGTAAGCGATAAGCAACTGGTCCGATTCGTTGAATCACTGGGAATGGTCCAACATATCTTGGACTCAGTTTTCCTTTCTTACCAAATCGTACTACTCCTTTCCAAGGAGATACTTTCAAAAGTACTTTGTCTCCTATCTGGAATTCGAGTGGCTTGCGGCGATTGTCTGCATAGCTCTTCTGGCGATCTCGAGCTGTCTTTAGTCTTTCCTTGATTTGTGTTATCTTGTCAGTGGTTTCTTGCACGATTTTTGGACCTGATAATTGACTTTCTCCTATTTCTGCCCAACATACTGGAGTTCTGCACTTGCGTCCATACAGTGCTTCGAATGGAGCGGCTTCAATGCTTGAGTGATAACTATTATTATAGGAGAATTCGATTAATGGTAAATGGTTATCCCAATTACCACCAAAGTCAATTACACATGCTCGGAGCATGTCTTCTAGAGTTTGGATCGTCCTTTCACTTTGTCCGTCTGTTTGTGGATGATATGCAGTACTTAAATTGAGTCGGGTTCCCATTGATTCTTGGAAACTTGTCCAGAAACGGGAAGTGAAACGACTATCTTTATCCGATACAATGGAGAGTGGAACTCCATGTAAGGATGTTAGTGCATTATCTGTCTATCGCCTCCGTCAATCTAGTCCGTAGCAGAAAACCGAAGAAAACGAGAGTTACTATGTTATATTTAGTGATAGTTAGTAAAAAAGGCAAGGTGGCATAATTGTAATTAATGAGATTCCTCATTAATCCCTTGGCCTATAAATAGAACTCTAGGGCTTTTAGTTTAGAACTTTTGAGACTTTTGTCATTTTCACAACTTGGAGGTTTCTAGAGCTAGAGAGAGAAAGTTCATTGTACGTGATTCAGGTGCTGTACACTTTCAGATTCGTTAATAGAATCACGTTTATATTACGTCTCGTGTGTTAGCTCGCGTTCGTGTACAGATTCCGCACGTCACACGTTCGATTACGCAATCGTTTCAGAGTCAAACCGGTCCTAACAAAGGATACTATTTCATCTACGTACAACTTGGCTAACCTTTCCATATTAAAGGTTTCCTTTATTGGTAGAAAATGAGCGGCCTTGGTTAATCGGTCTACGATCACCCAAATGGCATCATTACCTTTTCTGGTTTTGGGTAACTTAGTAACAAAGTCCATTGTTATGAGTTCCCATTTCCATACAGGCATTTCTAACTGTTGTAGCAGACCTGAAGGTTTCTGATGTTCGGCTTTAACTTGTGAACAAGTTAGACACTTAGATACGTATTCGGCTATATCCTTCTTCATTCCTATCCACCAGAAATTCTTTCTTAAATCTTGGTACATCTTATTGTTTCCTGGATGTACAGTATACCTAGATTTATGAGCTTCGTCTAAAATCTTTGATCTTAAATTTCCCTGTTTAGGTACCCAAATTCTGCTTTTGTGGAATTTCCATATTCCATCATTTCCTTGTTCCAATTCTTTTAGGTAACCTTTCATTCCTTCGGCATCGTCCTTGATTGCCGTTTCCTGAATTTCTTTCAATTGTTCCATTAAATCTACTTGTAGATTTATTCTAAGAGCACGGACTCGCCTTTGCTTCTCATGATACTTACGACTTAAGGCGTCTGCGACTACGTTTGCCTTTCCTTCGTGATATTGAATATCACAGTCGTAATCACTCAGGATTTCCATCCATCTTCTTTGCCTCATGTTTAACTCTTTTTGCCCAAATATATACCTTAAACTCTTATGATCTGTATAAACAGTAAACTTACTTCCATACAGATAATGTCTCCATATCTTAAGGGCAAAAACTATAGCTCCTAATTCTAAATCATGAGTCGTATAGTTTTCTTCGTGCTTTTTCAATTGTCTGGAAGCATACGCAATTACCTTCTTGCGTTGCATCAACACACATCCGTATCCAAATTTTGAAGCATCACAATATACTTCAAAATCTTCTGTTCCTTCTGGTAAAGCTAAGATTGGAGCATTAGTTAATTTCTGCTTTAAGACTCTGAAGGCTTCTTCTTGTTTATGTCCCCATTCAAACTTTGTGGCTTTACAGGTTAACTTAGTTAATGGTATAGCTATCTTGGAAAAATCGTTAATAAACCGTCTATAATACCCTGCTAAACCTATAAAACTTCTAATTTCCATTGCAGTTTGCGGAACCTTCCAATTGGTAATTGCTTCTATCTTAGCAGGATCTACATGAATTCCTTCGTGATTCACCATGTGTCCTAGGAATTGCACTTCTTGTAGCCAAAATTCACATTTTGAGAATTTAGCGTACAACTTTTCTTTTCTTAACAAAGTTAAGAGTGCATGCAAGTGCTGACAATGTTCAACCTGACTTTTTGAATAAATAAGTATATCGTCTATGAAAACAATTACAAATTTATCCAAATATGGTTTACAGATCCTGTTCATCATGTCCATAAATGCTGCAGGTGCATTTGTTAATCCAAAGGGCATGACTGTAAACTCGTAATGTCCATACCTAGTTCTAAAAGCAGTTTTAGGTATGTCTTCTTCTTGAACCTTTAATTGATGATATCCGGAGCGCAAGTCTATTTTAGAAAAATATTTAGCGCCTTGTAATTGATCGAAAAGATCATCAATCCTAGGTAATGGGTATCGATTCTTAATTGTAACCTTATTCAATTCTCTATAATCGATACACATTCTCATCGATCCATCTTTCTTTTTCACAAACAACACTGGTGCACCCCAAGGGGATGAACTAGGTTGTATAAATCCTTTGCTTAGTAATTCATCTAATTGCTTCTTTAATTCTAACATTTCGGTAGGAGCTAATTGATAGGGTGCCTTGGCTATCGGTGTAGTTCCTGGAATTAGATGAATCCTAAATTCTACCTCCCTATCTGGTGGTAACCCAGGTAAATCTTCCGGAAATACATCTGGGTATTCTGAGACTACAGGAATTTCCTTAAGTTCTTTTCCTTTAGTACAAATGATTACTGAAATCATATATACTATTCCTTGTTTCCGTTCATAATTAGCAACTTTCATTACTGATATGAACTTTAGCGGCTTTCGAGGTTTATCTCCTGTAATCATGATTACTTTCCCAGTAGGTGATTGAATTTCTATAGAGTTTCTATCACAAATAATTTGAGCATGGTTGGCTATTAACCAATCCATTCCTAACACAACATCGAACTCAGCTAATTTCATAGGCAATAGGTTTGCACCAAATTTATGACCTGAGAGTTCTATTTCTACTTTTTGCAAAACCTGATTGATTTTTACTGAATTCCCATCTGCGGTTTCGACTGTAAAAATCTGCCTAACGGTAGTTAAGGGTAACTTAAGAGCTTGACAGAATGAAGTATTTATAAAACTTTGGTTTGCACCAGAGTCAAATAATACTTTTGCATAAACGTGGTGAACTAAAAACGTACGGGCTATGACATCCGGAATGAGCTCTGCTTCTTGAGTAGTTAGCTGGAATGCTCTGGCATTCTTCTTAGTAGCTCCTTCGGCTGCCTTGGGTTTGTTATCTACTAGGTTGGCTAACTTAGGACATTCTGTTTTGAAATGTCCGGCTTCTCCACAATTGTAACAAATTATGGATCTTTTTCTACAGTTTTCTTCACGATGTCCTGTTGTCTTGCAAAAGTTGCAAATTCTATTACATTTTCCCAAATGGTTGTAACACCCTAAATTTTACCCTTGATTTTTAACAAAATATAGTTTAAGTACATGACTTTCATTAACGAAGTTCATAAGTAACGAAGACCTTAGTCAACTAATGACTAAGTTAAAGCATTTTAAAAATTTGTTTAACATGTGTTTACAACCCATACACAAAGACTTCAAAAGATCTAAAACATTGCGGAAGCTTCAAATGGAGTGTTCGGTTCTTCATTTAATCACTTGATCGCCACCCGTAAGATCCACCAAATTACCTATGATCAAAACCGTTAAAATCCTTAGTTTTAACGTTGTTATATAATATAATCCCAAGGTTTAACATTACATTAGAAATAACAATAATATAAAAGTTATTCTGGATCCACCGTAAATTACGGTATCACCGTAATTTACGGTGAGACCTGGAAATGTTTGGTCACCGTAAACCAGGAGACCCACGCCGTAACATATATGATCTTTACCGTAAATTACGGTACTACCGTAATTTACGGTAGTACCTGGAAATTCCATGTCTTGTTTGTTTTGTTCATTTCACTCAAACCCAACTCTTGGAATTTACTTTTCTAACCAACCACTACATCAAATTCTAGTAATTCAAACATGTTATATATTAAGCAATATCAAAGAACAATCCATCATATTCCGGAGCCTTAATCATGTTTTACTTGATTATTTGACCCGTTTGGCTCGTCTAAGGAATCCTCCTCTATGACGACTACCAACGAGTACCAACCGAATTTAACCAATCAATCAATATACGACTTCATCGCTTAATTCAAAACAACTCTTATTCAAAGATTCAATTACACATTAGAATCATCAAATCTAATAAATGTAACGGGTCAAGTTACATACCTTTAGTGCACTCCCTTCGAACGCAAGTCGCCACCGGCTTGTCCACTTGGAGCTCCGGTATCCTTTCCTATTGAGTTCAACGGAAACACGTTTAGAACTCCTTTAATTCACAATTCGCATATTTTGCCTAGATATCACAATCATACGGTTTAACTCAAATTTTCAAATTTAAGTCTTCTTTGAGGCATTTATGCGAACACCTAACGAGCAGAATTTTATATCATTCATATTTCAAGTTCATAGTTTGCTATTTAGCTAAACTTATTCATCAATAAAGCTTTCATGTAACTTTTAAACATCATAATTTCAGAAATTGCTTTCTATGACCAATTCACACTGGAATAATCCTTCTAAACCCTAGTGTTTACTAATTTTCCACAAAACCCATGAATCACTTTCATGGTGTTCATGAGAATTTCAGGAATTAGCCATAATTTCACATGTTGTTGTCTAGGTTTTTACTCCTAGACACTGTATCATCTCTAATCAAACCAAATAACCAACATGCATTCACAAATTTCAGAATTCCCAACTTCATGAGAATTTCAAGTAAGAGATTTTCAACAAATTTTACATACCTTATAACCCCTTTGCTATGAGGATCAATAATCTAAGCTCAGATTTCGATTTGGAACAAGTATTAGCCTTCAATTGATCAATTTTGTAGGTTAGGGTTTTTGAGAGAGTGGGGATCGCCCCCTGTGGTTCTTGTACGATCAGGCACCCTCTTTTGGGGGTGTTTGGTTTATTTTACTAACTTAGTTAATATTAAGTTTCTATTTGTACAACTTAAGCCCCTCACTTGATTAACATTAAGTTAGTTGCACTCTTAACCCTACTATAGGTTATTTCTAGACTTGTAACTAACTAGGTTAAAATTCCTAGTTAGTAATTTCTTCGTTTATTTATACTTCATAATTCTAATATAAAGTTTTATATTTTCGGGGTGTTACAAGTCCACCCCCCTTAAAAAGGGTTTCGTCCCCGAAACCGAAGCACGTACCAAATAATGTAGGGTGGAGACGTCGCATCTCCTCTTCGGATTCCCACGTAGTGTCTGAACCTTTTCTGTGCTCCCATTTGACCTTGACTTGATTAATCACCTTGTTCCTCAAGCTTTTCTCTTTACGATCTAAAATCGCAATTGGTTTTACTGCATAGTTGAGGCTGTTATCCACCTCGATATCATCATAGTGGATATGGGTAGTTTCGTCGGCCAAACATTTTCGGAGGTGTGACACGTGGAACGTGCTATGAATCCCACTCAACTCCTCGGGTTATTCGAGACGATAAGCTACTTTACCAACCCGTTCAGCGATCCTGAATGGCCCAATAAATCTTGGTCTTAGTCTCCCCCTTTTTCGGAATCTAATAATACCCTTCCATGGGGAAACTTTCAGCATAACCATGTCTCCAACCTGAAATTCAATTGGCCTATTCCTTTTATCCGCATACGCCTTTTGCCTGTCTTGAGCCGCTTTCAAGTGTGCTCGAACTATGTCGATTTTCTTATTTGTAGTTAGAATTATATCGGTTGGTGCTATCCCTCGTGGACCCACTTCTCCCCAACATACCGGAGTTCGACATTTTCTGCCATATAACAGTTCATACGGGGCCATCTTAATGCTCGCGTGATAACTATTGTTATATGCAAATTCGACCAAGGGTAGATGGGCATCCCAACTACCTCCGAAGTCAATAATGCAAGCCCTCAGCATATCTCCCAACGTTTGTATTGTTCTTTCACTCTGCCCATCCGTTTGTGGATGGTAAGCAGTGCTAATGAACAATTTAGTTCCCATTTGTTCTTGGAATTCACGCCAGAATTTCGAAGTAAACCGAGTATCTCTGTCTGATACAATGGATATCGGTACCCCATGACGTGCTATGATTTCATTGGTATACACTTCCGACATCTTCTCGGATGTATACGTCTCACGTACTGGAATAAAGTGAGCACTTTTCGTTAGTCTGTCTACGACTACCCATATAGCATCGAACCCACGGTTAGTTTTGGGCAATTTGGTCAACAAATCCATGGTGATTTGTTCCCATTTCCAAACCGGAATGTCCAACGGTTGCAGCTTACCATATGGCTTCTGGTGCTCTGCTTTAACTTGCAAGCAAGTCAAACACTTCTCTACTATCTTCACCACATCTCTTTTCATTCCGGGCCACCAATAGTTTTGCTTTAAATCATTGTACATTTTGGTCGCTCCCGGATGAATTGAATATCGGGATTTATGAGCTTCCTCAAGTAAAAGTGTCTTTACCCCACAGGTATTTGGAACCCATATTCTCCCGAATCGAGTCTTCAACCCGTTACTCCCATCCGACAAATCTTTCAACTGCCCGATTATTCTTTCCTTTTTCAAATTCTCTTCTTTTACTGCTTCTAATTGTGCCTCTCGAATACGTTCAAGTATACCCGAGGTCACCACGAGTTGCATCGACCTTACCCGTATTGGGACGTAATCCGCTTTTCTGCTCAGAGCATCCGCTACCACATTTGCCTCTCCGGGGTGGTAGTGTATTTCACAGTCAAAATCCTTCACCGTTTCAAGCCATCGCCTTTGTCGCATATTTAACTCCTTCTGATCGAAGAAATATTTCAGGCTCTTGTGGTCGGTGAATATGGTGCATTTTACCCCGTATAGGTAGTGCCTCCATATTTTTAAGGCAAATACCACCGCAGCCAATTCAAGGTCGTGTGTAGGATATTTCTTCTCATGTATCTTCAATTGTCTCGAGGTATAAGCTATAACTTTGCCCCGTTGCATCAAAACGCATCCGAGTCCCGACAGTGAAGCATCCGAATAAACTACCATATCTTCGACCCCGTCCGGCAATGTCAGTACCGGAGCTTGTGTTAACTTCTCTTTTAGCGTCTGAAACGCTCTTTCTTGATCGACACCCCAAATGAATTTTTCTTTCTTTTGGGTTAGCTTCGTTAGCGGTAACGCAATCTTGGAGAAATCTTGAATGAATCTCCTATAGTATCCCGCAAGCCCCAAAAAGCTTCTAATTTCCGAAGGGTTCTTCGGGGGATTCCATTTTGACACAGCCTCAATCTTGGACGGATCCACCAATACTCCGTCGGCACTTATGACGTGGCCAAGAAATTGTACCTCTCGTAACCAAAAGGCACACTTAGAGAATTTCGCATACAGCCTTTCTCGTCTAAGTGTCTCTAACACTTCTTGTAAGTGGTGTGCGTGTTCAGCTTCGCTTTTCGAATATACCAAGATATCATCGATAAACATGATGACTGACTTGTCCAACATTGGCTTGCAAACCCGGTTCATGAGGTCCATGAAAGCCGCGGGTGCATTTGTTAGCCCAAATGACATTACGAGGAATTCATAATGTCCATATCTTGTGCGGAAAGCCGTCTTCGGTACGTCTTCTTCTTTGACCCTTAGTTGGTGATACCCAGACCTAAGGTCAATTTTTGAAAACCAGTTCGCACCTTGTAATTGGTCGAACAAATCATCTATCCTAGGAAGCGGGTATCGGTTCTTTACCGTGAGTTTGTTTATCTCCCGGTAATCGATACACATACGCATGCTTCCATCTTTCTTTCTCACAAACAGTACCGGTGCGTCCCAAGGAGACACACTTGGCCTTATAAATCCTTTGTCAAGCAGGTCTTGAATTTGGGACATCAGCTCTTGTAATTCCGACGGTGCGAGTTGGTATGGGGCTTTAGCTATGGGTTTTGCGCCCGGAATCAATTCGATTCCGAACTCTACTTCCCATTCAGGCGGTATTCCCGGTAAATCTTCCGGAAACACATCTCCAAAATCTCGTACTACAGGTACATCTTCAATCTTCCGTGGTTCTCTCTCAGGCTCATTTGTGTATATCATGAACGCTTTGCATCCTCGCTTCATAAGCTTGTGAGCTTTCAACAGTGAGCACACTATGGGGTTACCTCCTTTTTCACCATAAATGGTGACGTGTTTCCCGCTCGGAGGTATTAGTTTTATCTCTTTACGAAAACACACGACTTTTGCATGGTGTTGGGCTAGCCAATCCATCCCAACGACTACTTGAAATTCTCCCATTGACATCGAAATTAGATCTATCAAGTATTCCTCATCGTCGATGTTTAATTTGCAGCCTCGACAAACATCACAAACTATAAAGCTTTTGTTATCCCCTATTTCAACTTCTAAGGGCACAGGCAATTTCGTCAATACAAATGAAGGATGTCGAATAAACCCATGCGAAATGAAGGATTTATTCGCACCCGTATCAAACAATACACGTGCTGGAATTGAGTTAATTGTGAATATACCTGAAAACACATCGGGTTCTGTTTTTGCTTCAGCTGCGGTAAGTTGGAAGGACCTAGCCTTTGCTTTGGGGGCTTCTGCTGGAGACTCCTTTGCGTCTCTCTTTCCAACTAAGTCCGGGCATTCGGACTTTTTATGGCCGGGTTGATAGCAATTGTAGCAAACTTATACCTTTCCCGGGCATAACGAGGCCGTGTGCCCCGTCTTATTACATATGGGGCATGGCTTGTCTTTGAATCGATATTCCACCTTGTGTCCCTTCCCGCAGACTTTACAACTTGGCGACCCGCCTTTAGCATCCACCTTCTTTCCCGATTCTCCCGTTCGGGCTTTCTTTGTAGGGCTTGGATTTACATCATGTGCCCTTCGCTCACCTCTTTCCACTTGTTTCTTTAACTCGATTTCACGTTCCCGGGCGGTGTTGATAATCTCCGTGAGGGTCTCGTATTTTGACGGAGTCATAAATTCCCGGTATTCAGCACTCAACATGTTGTAATAGTAATATATCTTTTGTTCTTCAGTGGTGACTAACTCGTCACAAAATCTGAGCTTATCCATGAAGATGCCCGTGATCTTATTGATTGTTTCACCCTTTTGTCTCAGCTGGATGAATTCTTCTTTGATTCTGTTAATAACCGCTTTGGGACTGTGGTGTTTAAGGAATGGTACCTTAAACTCGTCCCAAGTCATAACCCTCGCCGCTTCGGCTCCCATTTCCTTCTTTTTGTTATCCCACCAATCTTTCGCTTGATTTCTCAATTGACCCGTTCCGTAAGCAACAAAGTCACCTACGTCACAATGGGTTCGTTCAAACACTCCTTCAACATCGCTTATCCATCTTTGGCAAATTATCGGGTCAACCTCCCCGTTATAGATTGGCGGTTTACACGCCATGAATTCTTTGTATGAGCACCCTTTACGTTCTCCTGTTTTGTCTTTCATAAGGTTGACCGTATCCTCCAACCTTTTAACTCGTTCTTCTACGAGTGACAACACTGTACCTTGAATCTTGTCTATAAACCCAGATAGAGTGCTTTCAATTGCCTTTCCTACTTCCTCGGCAATTATTTCTTTCATTTGTTCGGTGCTTGTCGGCACCGGATCATTATTGCTCCCTTTCGACATTTTGAAACTGAAATGTTTACATCAAGCGTTAAACATTTCATTTATGACATTGCTTTGTTTGTTTCGGTTTAGCCAAGTTCCTAACTTGCTTTAACCGTTCACATTTAATGCACTTTCCGGGTTTGAGTATGTTAACACACTCTTCCCATGCATATCCATTAGTTTCTCATTCCTTACATAAGACCTAATCTACTAACATAATAAGTTAATTCTTACCGGACGATCGATCAAGCTTGAACCGAACACTTTGTTGACAACCTTAAGCTCTGATACCAACTTGTAACACCCTAAATTTTACCCTTGATTTTTAACAAAATATAGTTTAAGTACATGACTTTCATTAACGAAGTTCATAAGTAACGAAGACCTTAGTCAACTAATGACTAAGTTAAAGCATTTTAAAAATTTGTTTAACATGTGTTTACAACCCATACACAAAGACTTCAAAAGATCTAAAACATTGCGGAAGCTTCAAATGGAGTGTTCGGTTCTTCATTTAATCACTTGATCGCCACCAGTAAGATCCACCAAATTACCTATGATCAAAACCGTTAAAATCATTAGTTTTAACGTTGTCATATAATATAATCCCAAGGTTTAACATAACATTAGAAATAACAGTAATATAAAAGTTATTCTGGATCCACCGTAAATTACGGTATCACCGTAATTTACGGTGAGACCTGGAAATGTTTGGTCACCGTAAACCAGGAGACCCACGCCGTAACATATATGATCTTTACCGTAAATTACGGTACTACCGTAATTTACGGTAGTACCTGGAAATTCCATGTCTTGTTTGTTTTGTTCATTTCACTCAAACCCAACTCTTGGAATTTACTTTTCTAACCAACCACTACATCAAATTCTAGTAATTCAAACATGTTATATATTAAGCAATATCAAAGAACAATCCATCATATTCCGGAGCCTTAATCATGTTTTACTTGATTATTTGATCCGTTTGGCTCGTCTAAGGAATCCTCCTCTATGACGACTACCAACGAGTACCAACCGAATTTAATCAATCAATCAATATACGACTTCATCGCTTAATTCAAAACAACTCTTATTCAAAGATTCAATTACACATTAGAATCATCAAATCTAATAAATGTAACGGGTCAAGTTACATACCTTTAGTGCACTCCCTTCGAACGCAAGTCGCCACCGGCTTGTCCACTTGGAGCTCCGGTATCCTTTCCTATTGAGTTCAACGGAAACACGTTTAGAACTCCTTTTAATTCACAATTCGCATATTTTGCCTAGATATCACAATCATACGGTTTAACTCAAATTTTCAAATTTAAGTCTTCTTTGAGGCATTTATGCGAACACCTAACGGGCAGAATTTTATATCATTCATATGTCAAGTTCATAGTTTGCTATTTAGCTAAACTTATTCATCAATAAAGCTTTCATGTAACTTTTAAACATCATAATTTCAGAAATTGCTTTCTATGACCAATTCACACTAGAATAATCCTTCTAAACCCTAGTGTTTACTAATTTTCCACAAAACCCATGAATCACTTTCATGGTGTTCATGAGAATTTCAGGAATTAGCCATAATTTCACATGTTGTTGTCTAGGTTTTTACTCCTAGACACTGTATCATCTCTAATCAAACCAAATAACCAACATGCATTCACAAATTTCAGAATTCCCAACTTCATGAGAATTTCAAGTAAGAGATTTTCAACAAATTTTACATACCTTATAACCCCCTTGCTATGAGGATCAATAATCTAAGCTCAGATTTCGATTTGGAACAAGTATTAGCCTTCAATTGATCAATTTTGTGAGGTTAGGGTTTTTGAGAGAGTGGGGATCGCCCCCTGTGGTTCTTGTACGATCAGGCACCCTCTTTTGGGGGTGTTTGGTTTATTTTACTAACTTAGTTAATATTAAGTTTCTATTTGTACAACTTAAGCCCCTCACTTGATTAACATTAAGTTAGTTGCACTCTTAACCCTACTATAGGTTATTTCTAGACTTGTAACTAACTAGGTTAAAATTCCTAGTTAGTAATTTCTTCGTTTATTTATACTTCATAATTCTAATATAAAGTTTTATATTTTCGGGGTGTTACAATGGTTCTTCCGGCAAATTTTGCAGAATGGCACAGTTGAAGATTGCCCTGTTCCTCTCTTCTTGAAATTACTACTATTACCTATCCTAAATCCTTGGGTAATTTTCTGAGCTAGTTCCTTTTTCCTATCTTCATCCCTTGTGCGTATCAGTTCATCAGTTAGGGTGTTAGCTAATTCTACTGCATCGTCAATAGTGCGAGGTCTCGCAGCCTTAACGATATTTCGAATTTCGCTAATTAATCCCCAAATATAGCGAGAAATGAGTACCGGTTCTAGCGAAGCCAGGTTAGGTACCACTCTAGCATATTCGAAGAATGTCGAAGTATAACCACGACAATCCACACCTAACATCCGATGAGTTAGGAACTTATTTGCCATTTGTTCCTTTTCATACTCAGGACAGAATTTTCTTTCTACCAGATTCTTGAATTCTTCCCAAGTCATAGCATAAGCCCTATTTCTTCCTTTAGCTTGTAACACAGTGTTCCACCATTCGAGTGCTCCTTCTTTAAACAGATTCGATGCGTACATGACCTGATCATCTTTGGCACACTTACTTATTGCAATTACTGCTTCGGTTTTCTCGAACCAACGCAGCGATGCAGTTGCCCCTTCGTTGCCTGCAAATTCAGTGGGTTTGCAAGCAAGAAATTCCTTGAAAGTGCAACCAGGTGCTGCAGCCTTTCGTTTCTTAGGGAGCGGCGTGTGCTGGGATTCATTATCATGATTAGCATGATTATTACCCCCGTTTATACTATTACTGAAGTTATCCTCAATAGTATGTTTACTAGGAATAATATGTTGCGGTTCGACTGGATTTTTCACAGCAGCAACAAATGCTGGAATAGCATTAGCTATCCCTTGAGCAACAATATTTTCAATATCTTGTGTAGTCATATATTGATCCCCTGGATGTTGCTCTGACTGATTAGCTTCATTTACCGGTTCATTACCACTATTAGCCATCTGATAATATATATTAATTAGTATCTTGATAAATAGCAATTTATACACAAACAATCAGAAAATTCATAATGCATGTAAAGTCAAAACTATCGATTTTATATTAGTTATAGTATGCATCAATACACACCAATATTTTACAATGTTTTATTTGTTATGTTACAGACTGATTTTGCTAATTACTTTTACTATTACACAACTATAGTTTTACCATCCTCCTATCCCTCGTTACTCGTCATCCTAAAAACGAAGTTCCCTTTCGTCATATTTCCAAGCAATCTGTCCCCCTATCTCCCTGATTCTATTCCCTGCATCCATCAACTCTTCACCGAAATGGCGAAGTTCAGCCATATTCTCAGTGCTCATTGGTGGATTAGGTAGGGGTTCTGGATCGAATTGCGGAAGGAAGGAATAAGGGTCGTTGACAATATTTTGAAATTGCCAATCATTCGTCCACCATTCTTCCATTTCTACAGGTTGGGCGTGGACTATTGGTTCTGGGATTGCTGGTGCAAAATTCATAGGGAGTGGATTTTCACTAGGATAGGTAAAAACATTCGTATTGACAGGCTGAATAGTTTCACAGTTTGCCAATAGAAAATCTATTTCATCCTGAAAAGTTATTTCCTGGTTCTGGTTTTGATTGGAGCTCTCTCCGATTTCTATCTGAGTTGGTCTAAAACCTTGTCCTACTTCCATTTCTATATCTTTAGAATATTCCTCAAACTGTATCTCCATTTGCCTAGAATCTTTCTAGACTTCAGTTTCCATTTCCGGCTGTTTACCAGTTTCTTTTGCTATTTCTAAAGGATTGTTTATTTTAGGAAGTTTCAGGACTGGCTTTTTCCTACGGATACGATGTCCCCACACGTAATTCTTCTTTTTCTTTCGTTTTGGCTTTGTCAAAGGTGGAGCATGGAATTCTACAGGTTGGTCCACATCAGCAAAGTATCCAGTAAACTCTTGGGAAACTTCTATATTCACCGGGTAAAGATTGAGGTTCTGAAAAGCTTCAGATATCTCGCTCATGCTGTGTAGCATATATGCAAAATGCACAAAAATGCTAAGTTAAAACTTTGGAACAAAGTTTAACAAATAAACACCGAAGTTTTATTGCACACTATTTGTACAAAATAACAGAAAAGAACACACTCAGATTTATTTATTTATTTACTGAGAAGTGTTATTACTAGACTTAGGGTATTTAAAGATTTGCATGTTCTGCTACAGTGGCTAGCATATACAAATTTGCCCATTTCTCATTTAGCTTATCTTCCCAAGGTGATTTATTGATTAACTCCTGGGTTTCCTTTTTAATCCTCTTTTCTCGGATTTGCTCTTTACTTTTCTTAATAATCATACTCCTTTTTCTAGGAGAAAGCGGTTTCTCATATTGTGCTTTTCGCACAAATATTCCTTCTTCAGGAATTGTAGGGAGCTTTGAAAATTTAGTTTTGGATGAACTTCCCTCTTCGTAGACTGACCTATCTAATTTAAGATAGATATCTTGCAACTTTTGCTTACCCATACTGTAACTAACAAATAGTCAATTTAATAAAACACATAATCACATAATAGTTAATCAGGAAAAATTAAGTATCTTTTAAATACTTAATTAGCTTAACTCAGTGGCTCTGATACCACCTTATTTCTGTCACGACCCCCGACCCGGTTTAACCCGTTTCAGGAGCCGCGGGACAAAAATCCCTTGATATTTATTTAATTGAGTTTAGCAGCGGAATTTTAACATCAGGATCGTTTTAAAGCTAAAAACTTTTCCCGATTATTTTATTTCACAATTCGGGACAAAACCCCGATAATTTACAATAATAAGATTTTTCTGACAATCTTTATTTCAAAACATATTTCTTTATTTGAGCCACTATCGTAAGCTTGAAATGCTTCTCGGCACTTTTCCTGAATTACAGTAGATCACCTGAAACATGTTTGAAAAAGGTTTTATCAGCGGGGAAATACTGAGTGAATCATTCATTTTACTGAAAATGACACATTTATTATTATTCACAGTGTTAAGATCTTTTACGCATGTTTCTGATATCAACCAACTACCCACAGTATTTGTCACCCGACCGGATCTGTGACAGTGGTCATATCACCATTGGCTGCCCCAATGAATGACGTAAATCAATTAAAATTAGGTTCGCCCACCTAAAATGATTTAAACTGTAGTAATGTGCACAATACCCCACATACTGGCTGTAATTTGGTGATTACATCAACTTAATCACTGTAATTATAATTCTGAAAATAATTTGGAGTATTGTAAAACAGTTGATAAAAAGAGAGAATGACTCACATTGCAGATTTCATATGGACAGAATATGATTTAGCCTCGTTAACCTAATAGTAATAATAATGCACACAAAACTGGGTTAGTGATCAATACAGCAGTCACGATAACTCACGAGATCAAATTCTCACAATGAACGACAAAGTGCAATACATAAACATTCATCGATTTAACGACGAACGACAAAGTATAACCCTAATGTGGGCGGCACTTAAACATTCTTTGGATATATTGATCTCGGAAAATGAATCGTAATAGCGATCGAGTAATTACCCTGTTTTGCGGCAGCGATTCGAGTGCAGTGTGTGTTTAATTTGTACTATAATAACTGTAAGACGTCGTACAGAAGGCTTTTGGCCAACGTTTTAATTCCCAATTTCAAGTCCCGAAGTCGGCTATTTATTGTAACGCCCTGCGTTTTCAAACATCCTACATTTAGAAACCTTACGTGAAATTCTATCTTTGGAAATCTTGTGTTCTTATAACCATTCTTTCATCGTAATCGTTGTAAAATACGGAACTTGCTTCGTAAATAAAACTTGTACATTACACTTTTTACCTAGTTAAATCATGTTTTATTTCATATTTCACCTTGTTACAAGTTAGGGGAAACATTGTTGCATATTATTACACAACTTAATTAACAAAATTACTCATTATAATGTTTGAAAAAAATAAAAAAATAAAGAAACATGGCAGCCCAATTCAGCAAAATTCAGCCCCATATAGTTGGGTTTTGTGGGCTAGTTTCAAGGTGTAACCCCTTCTAAACACTTCCAAAGCCCAACCCATTGAAACCCTAATCCTTCCCCCTATAAATACCACTTATAACCAGCCTCCCTACCACTTTTGCAACCCTAAAAACTCACAAAACATCCACCAAACCGTAGCTGAAAGCAAGGGTTCGAGTAGATTGACACCCCTTCACGAAAATGAGCATAACTCACTCAATTCTTATCCGATTCACTCGATTCTTTTTCCTACTTGCTTGTATAATCATGGGGTTCGATTCCTAGACTTCTCCTTGGAGAAATCAGACCTGGAAATGCCCCGAAATCGTCCATAAACTTTCTGTTTGTTTTTATGTTCATCAAAAACTTGTTTAAACCTATGTAACTTGTGTTCAACACATCTCATACCTATGTCCTAATGCTTACAACTTATCCCATGGTTGTTTAAGCTTAAAAACAAGGTTGAGACATTTAAAATCAGAGGATTAAACCTCATAAACTTGGTGTTTTGTTTAGGGTTTCAACCCACAAATCATGTCAAACATAGCCTTTGATACATGAGTGATTATGGAACAACTTGGGTTGTCCTACATACAATCCTCCCATGATTTGATGATTTCTCAATAGTTAGGTTGTTTATGTTATTGTGCAAATCCTAGTTCGTGACCCTCCTTGGTTGTTGTTACACCAAGTGAAGTGGTGAACATTCAAGGGGTTTCTAAATGGAAGCATGTCTTTCCTACCCCATACATGACATCTATGATAACACGAGGTGCCTAAATGAAGATTCTAATCTTCTACCTCCTACTTGAATTATTGGACTAAATAATATGTAGTACTTAACCTAGATATATATATACACTCATTCGAACCTTTAATGTTGAACTCATGTTTATATGTTAAAGTAGTAGAACATCACCTAAGACCTAAACCTTGTTGTAATTCTTATGGGTGTTCAACTCATGAAAATATTATCATAACCCTTGTGGTTACCAAGTGTCATACAAGTGTTATGGGTTGAAGATGATTACTTTCACATGCTATTCTCATATCTTACTTTTATGTTGTTTCTAAATACCGAATCTCGACTCTAAGCATTCATGAACTTTAACCCTACACATTCAACCTTCTAACCTCATCAACTCGTCAACAATTGGATAATCGGAAAACATATGCAAACTTTGTGAGTATACTCGTACTTTTCCCCTTTTTACTTTTACTACTTTTGGGGTGTAACATGTTTACCTATTGAAACTTACACATGAACTTTTGTCTAAACACATGAACATTCCTATAACATGCTTGTATATGTGATGACTTGATACTTTAAATTTGGGTGATTCTTATGTGTTGAACTTATCATTAACTTCGTACGAGCCAAACCTTGACATATGTAGCGCTATAGGATTAACGACCCGCCTCTACTGAAACTTTGGTTATGTCATGAGCAAGTTGCGTTTTCTTGGTTTGATATGTTATACACATGCCATATTTAATGTTTATCTTGAATCGCATGCTTGCTATGAGGAATTGTTCACACTTTTATCTTATGCTATGTATGTACCAAACTTGTATACTCGCTCTTTGCTTTTGCATTGAAACTCTATTTTAATACATGTTGCAGGTTGTTAGACAAGACGATGAAGAAATCAAGTTAGGATGGACTTAGATACTCATTCAATAATAAACATTGTTGTCGCAATTTGTCTTATTTGAAACCATGTAATTCAAATTTTAGTCATTTATGAAATTGGATTTAAATTATATTGTCACATAGTGTTATGATGTCTCTTGCAATCTTCACACTTCGTCTCATCCCGATGTTTCCGCCATTGGTTGGGGTGTGACAGATTGGTATCAGAGCCATAACTATAGGGAATTAGGGAAAGTAGGAATGCTTTAGCCTAGTCTATAGTTTTAGAACCTTATTCGTATGCTTTGCTTGGACTACTACATGATACTTTATTTGTTACTTATTTATGCTCTTTTAAACATGTATGTTACTCATGTGTAATATTCGACATGTTATTCTTACGCATTAATGCTTGTTTTATTATGTGTTAACACTTGTTTCATTGTTCGATTCTTTATGTGTTATTCTTGACATATTTCTCTATGTGTTAATATTTGTTTTATTTCATTATTTAAGTATCATCCTTGATATGCTTTCTTATGTGTTTATACTTGTTTGTGTATCTCCTTCGACATACACTTCCCTCATGCATTTTACTCGATTATTCTAAATCCGACAACACTCATATTGTACAAATGAGACGAATTCACCAAAATAGGCGTGAAACCCACAATTTGGTGAACGACTCTCAATCTACCTATTCTTTTTTTTTTTACACGAGATATCGCGATTAAGCTAGGAGTGAAATCCACATCTTAATGGTAAATCTCAAATTTAGAGTTCTAGTGGACCCTCGTCAACACGTCGAAATTAAATTTTGACCCGACGAGTACCAACCACACTTAGGATACGAAATCGTCAAGTTAGGGGTGAAACCCGCACCTTGTCGACTAGTTCCACTCCTTGGCATTTTTTTTCATAAATCCCGCCAAGTCTCGAAATTTCGATTGATTTGGGACATGTAGTAACCGGAAGGGTAAATACCGTTAACCGACTTGTCGGCGAGAGTATTTTACCTATTAGGCCAAAACATGCTCCTCAAATTCAAAAGACTTTTCGACCACTTTGGTTAGTCAAAGTTCCGTTTTGGAACACTCCAAACTTTGGTCAAACATGTGTTTCTATTGTTCATTTTATACGATGCAATCTTTCAACCTCGAGTTTACCTTTGATTTCTCTTTTCACACGCACAACATATCGAACCTTTTCGATACACTTATATACGCATGATTTTCATATAATTTAAATTCATATTCCTTGTAACAACTAGTGGAGATGTATCATCGAGATTGGAGTGACTTCCTTACCTTGACGATTGACTCCACCCCTCTTCCCTTAAAACGACTTCACCAACGAGTTAGGGGTGATTCCCTTACTTAGGTTACCGTTACCCAAAACTTCTCTTTCAAAATATTTTATTATGCAAACCCGATCATGTTTTATACCTAAATCATTTATCATTATTCAAAATACCTACTTATACCGATTTCAAAATACATTGTTTATCAAACGTACTTCTTAATCTACCATCCATTTTCACTCAAATCATATACACGAGATTCTTAATCATGCCTTTACCGTTTTACTACACGAATTTCCAAACCTTACGAAATGCTACCTATCAGTTTAATCGGTCTAATGAATCTCTTGCCCATGAACTTCACATCTAATTTATTAACTGAAACACGTTCACATTATATCATCATACTAGAGACTTCCACTCTTAATCGAAATCAAACTAACCTTTCTCAATTACTTATAAGATCTCATGGATGTTATATGATCGTTTTACCAAATACTCTTTTCAACACCAATAAATCATTTGTTAAATTTATTTTTTTAAACAATCACTAAGTCCTTTTACTAAATTTCTTTTCTAAGGGTCGACGTTTTCACAAGAACTTTCAAAGTCCAAAATTTTCATGTTTTGATGCAAATGAAACAAACCCGTTATTTAAAAAAAAAAAAAAAAAAAACCTTCTCTACAACGCTTAACTCGTCATCCAAATTTCAAAACACGTGGGCTAGAAGACTTCATGGGGACCGACAATTTTCAACATACGTGAACTCCTTTTTTTTAAACAAAAGTAGCATTTCAATCATTACAAAATACGTTAAGCATGACCAATGAGTACTTTATGTTCCTTTACATATACAAACTATATTCTACCTTTCAAACCAAGCTCAATCTAATTTTGATTCGACAAACTCAACGTTTTGTTTAAACAACTATACATGCACATCATCATACACATTTTAGTCGATATCTCGCGATAACATCATTTATATCGTTCGTATCTACATACTTAACCTTTTTTTTTTCTCCGCAATGTCTCAACGTACACCATATACGCAATATTTATTTTTCATACCTATACCTATGTTCATACGTTTTATGCTTGTACTCATACACATACTACTTATACGTTTTACGCTTCTGCTTTTACACATACTACTTACACGTTTTATGTTTATGCTCATACATACATGCGTATTCATACTTAAACTTATGCTCATACTTTCATCCTTACTCATGATTCGTACATTCGTACCTATACGCGAGCGTAATCCGAGGGATTCGCTTACGTGGGTCCCATACATGCTTAAACATAAACATGCTTGCATACGACATTCTTCTACGTACACATTCTAAACTTTTTTATGTTTACCCCGATTCATACACAACTAGTACAAGCTATGCGGATCATGCGACGATCAAAATAATCACGGGTGCACACGGGATTATAGTGATAGGCGTATGAGAACCATAGAGTGTGCTACTGCGTATGGTAATACACGGAACGTAACATGACACCGAAGACGAAACGGATGTAACACGGTTAAACATGGTGGATACGCCGCTGGTACTTCCTATATATAAGTGTTTTCACCATGTTACCAAACTTTCGTAAAACGTGCCATGAGAAATTCAGTGTGTTGCAGACCTTTTGGACCTAATACAACTTCACGCAACTCACAAACGCATTATATCCGATTATTCATGACGAGACTTCATCCTTAACACACTACGTTCATCTATCCAACACTTATGCTATTCACATACTTGTACTCTTTAAGAGTCATTCGTTCATTCTATACTCGTATTATTTTATACAAAACTCGTTCGCAATCCAGCTTGTTTAAACATTTGAGTCCTAACTTACCTCGTTACCTATAAAATAGCCTCCCTATTCTTGATTCTTGTGAAACTATACTTAGTATACCTCTATTGCTTTATTTAAAGTAACAAAACTTTTCGTTACTCTCAATAAACAGGTTTTACGAAAGTATGATTTTTTTATACAATCCTTAAAAACTTCCCCTTGCAAATCTACCTTGACGTTCTCCAAAATTTGGTACTTTTCAAAACTTTCAAACTTCCCAAGTTTCAATTCTTAATGATCACCTTTATGCCAAAAACTCTTTCAATCCTTCCTCTTGAATAAATTTCGGGACGAAATTTCCTAAAGGAGGGGAGACTGTAACGCCCTGCGTTTTCAAACATCCTACATTTAGAAACCTTACGTGAAATTCTATCTTTGGAAATCTTGTGTTCTTATAACCATTCTTTCATCGTAATCGTTGTAAAATACGGAACTTGCTTCGTAAATAAAACTTGTACATTACACTTTTTACCTAGTTAAATCATGTTTTATTTCATATTTCACCTTGTTACAAGTTAGGGGAAACATTGTTGCATATTATTACACAACTTAATTAACAAAATTACTCATTATAATGTTTTAAAAAAATAAAAAAATAAAAAACATGGCAGCCCAATTCAGCAAAATTCAGCCCCATATAGTTGGGTTTTGTGGGCTAGTTTCAAGGTGTAACCCCTTCTAAACACTTCCAAAGCCCAACCCATTGAAACCCTAATCCTTCCCCCTATAAATACCACTTATAACCAGCCTCCCTACCACTTTTGCAACCCTAAAAACTCACAAAACATCCACCAAACCGTAGCTGAAAGCAAGGGTTCGAGTAGATTGACACCCCTTCACGAAAATGAGCATAACTCACTCAATTCTTATCCGATTCACTCGATTCTTTTTCCTACTTGCTTGTATAATCACGGGGTTCGATTCCTAGACTTCTCCTTGGAGAAATCAGACCTGGAAATGCCCCGAAATCGACCATAAACTTTCTGTTTGTTTTTATGTTCATCAAAAACTTGTTTAAACCTATGTAACTTGTGTTCAACACATCTCATACCTATGTCCTAATGCTTACAACTTATCCCATGGTTGTTTAAGCTTAAAAACAAGGTTGAGACATTTAAAATCAGAGGATTAAACCTCATAAACTTGGTGTTTTGTTTAGGGTTTCAACCCACAAATCATGTCAAACATAGCCTTTGATACATGAGTGATTATGGAACAACTTGGGTTGTCCTACATACAATCCTCCCATGATTTGATGATTTCTCAATAGTTAGGTTGTTTATGTTATTGTGCAAATCCTAGTTCGTGACCCTCCTTGGTTGTTGTTACACCAAGTGAAGTGGTGAACATTCAAGGGGTTTCTAAATGGAAGCATGTCCTTCCTACCCCATACATGACATCTATGATAACACGAGGTGCCTAAATGAAGATTCTAATCTTCTACCTCCTACTTGAATTATTGGACTAAATAATATGTAGTACTTAACCTAGATATATATATACACTCATTCGAACCTTTAATGTTGAACTCATGTTTATATGTTAAAGTAGTAGAACATCACCTAAGACCTAAACCTTGTTGTGATTCTTATGGGTGTTCAACTCGTGAAAATATTATCATAACCCTTGTGGTTACCAAGTGTCATACAAGTGTTATGGGTTGAAGATGATTACTTTCACATGCTATTCTCATATCTTACTTTTATGTTGTTTTTAAATACCGAATCTCGACTCTAAGCATACATGAACTTTGACCCTACACATTCAACCTTCTAACCTCATCAACTCGTCAACAATTGGATAATCGGAAAACATATGCAAACTTTGTGAGTATACTCGTACTTTTCCCCTTTTTTACTTTTACTACTTTTGGGGTGTAACATGTTTACCTATTGAAACTTACACATGAACTTTTGTCTAAACACATGAACATTCCTATAACATGCTTGTATATGTGATGACTTGATACTTTAAATTTGGGTGATTCTTATGTGTTGAACTTATCATTAACTTCGTACGAGCCAAACCTTGACATATGTAGCGCTATAGGATTAACGACCCGCCTCTACTGAAACTTTGGTTATGTCATGAGCAAGTTGCGTTTTCTTGGTTTGATATGTTATACACATGCCATATTTAATGTTTATCTTGAATCGCATGCTTGCTATGAGGAATTGTTCACACTTTTATCTTATGCTATGTATGTACCAAACTTGTATACTCGCTCTTTGCTTTTGCATTGAAACTCTATTTTAATACATGTTGCAGGTTGTTAGACAAGACGATGAAGAAATCAAGTTAGGATGGACTTAGATACTCATTCAATAATAAACATTGTTGTCGCAATTTGTCTTATTTGAAACCATGTAATTCAAATTTTAGTCATTTATGAAATTGGATTTAAATTATACTGTCACATAGTGTTATGATGTCTCTTGCAATCTTCACACTTCGTCTCATCCCGATGTTTCCGCCATTGGTTGGGGTGTGACATTTATAGCCAGAAAATAGTCCCGCTTACGGACCGTATGCTTCAACCCTTACGGTCCGTAAGGGAAGCACATATGCTTACGGTCCGTAAGGCATTTTCCTTTACGGTCCGTAAAGGGTGCAGTCTATTTACCTAGACTAGCTGGAAACGGGACTAGCTTGCATGAATCATCAAAAATTCGAATTTCAATTGTGACAACGGATTTTTATTGATAATTATCAATTAGGGTTTACCCCCCCTGAGTTTTAGGGGCCCTGATCCTAATTCTGATTGTCCTGAAAATTTTAGGGTTAGTGCGGAATTACTTGGGTGTCTCAATTAGGGTTTCCTTATTGACTAATTATCATTCTAGTTATTAATTTTAATGAGAGTTGTTACATCCTCCCCACCTTAGGAAAAATCTCGTCCTCGAGATTTAGTAAAATAGATGAGGGTATTTCCGCTTCATTTCTGACTCCAGTTCCCAAGTATATTCCGGTCCTCTCTTGGATTCCCATTTTACTTTCACCAGTACTAGTCGTTTGTGTTTGAGAAACTTGATTTTCCTATCTTCTATTTGTAAAGGTTTCTCTATGAATTTCAGCTTTTCATTTACCTCTACATCTTGAAGAGGTACTACCAGGGATTCGTCTGATAGACACTTCTTGAGATTGGATACATGAAATACATCATGTACTCCAGCTAGTTCTTCTGGTAGTTGTAAGCGATAAGCAACTGGTCCGATTCGTTGAATCACTGGGAATGGTCCAACATATCTTGGACTCAGTTTTCCTTTCTTACCAAATCGTACTACTCCTTTCCAAGGAGATACTTTCAAAAGTACTTTGTCTCCTATCTGGAATTCGAGTGGCTTGCGGCGATTGTCTGCATAGCTCTTCTGGCGATCTCGAGCTGTCTTTAGTCTTTCCTTGATTTGTGTTATCTTGTCAGTGGTTTCTTGCACGATTTCTGGACCTGATAATTGACTTTCTCCTATTTCTGCCCAACATACTGGAGTTCTGCACTTGCGTCCATACAGTGCTTCGAATGGAGCGGCTTCAATGCTTGAGTGATAACTATTATTATAGGAGAATTCGATTAATGGTAAATGGTTATCCCAATTACCACCAAAGTCAATTACACATGCTCGGAGCATGTCTTCTAGAGTTTGGATCGTCCTTTCACTTTGTCCGTCTGTTTGTGGATGATATGCAGTACTTAAATTGAGTCGGGTTCCCATTGATTCTTGGAAACTTGTCCAGAAACGGGAAGTGAAACGACTATCTCCATCCGATACAATGGAGAGTGGAACTCCATGTATGGATACTATTTCATCTACGTACAACTTGGCTAACCTTTCCATATTAAAGGTTTCTTTTATTGGTAGAAAATGAGCGGATTTGGTTAATCGGTCTACGATCACCCAAATGGCATCATTACCTTTTCTGGTTTTGGGTAACTTAGTAACAAAGTCCATTGTTATGAGTTCCCATTTCCATACAGGCATTTCTAACTGTTGTAGCAGACCTGAAGGTTTCTGATGTTCGGCTTTAACTTGTGAACAAGTTAGACACTTAGATACGTATTCGGCTATATCCTTCTTCATTCCTATCCACCAGAAATTCTTTCTTAAATCTTGGTACATCTTATTGTTTCCTGGATGTACAGTATACCTAGATTTATGAGCTTCGTCTAAAATCTTTGATCTTAAATTTCCCTGTTTAGGTACCCAAATTCTGCTTTTTTGGAATTTCCATATTCCATCATTTCCTTGTTCCAATTCTTTTAGGTAACCTTTCATTCCTTCGGCATCGTCCTTGATTGCCGTTTCCTGAATTTCTTTCAATTGTTCCATTAAATCTACTTGTAGATTTATTCTAAGAGCACGGACTCGCCTTTGCTTCTCATGATACTTACGACTTAAGGCGTCTGCGACTACGTTTGCCTTTCCTTCGTGATATTGAATATCACAGTCGTAATCACTCAGGATTTCCATCCATCTTCTTTGCCTCATGTTTAACTCTTTTTGCCCAAATATATACCTTAAACTCTTATGATCTGTATAAACAGTAAACTTACTTCCATACAGATAATGTCTCCATATCTTAAGGGCAAAAACTATAGCTCCTAATTCTAAATCATGAGTCGTATAGTTTTCTTCGTGCTTTTTCAATTGTCTGGAAGCATACGCAATTACCTTCTTGCGTTGCATCAACACACATCCGTATCCAAATTTTGAAGCATCACAATATACTTCAAAATATTCTGTTCCTTCTGGTAAAGCTAAGATTGGAGCATTAGTTAATTTCTGCTTTAAGACTCTGAAGGTTTCTTCTTGTTTATGTCCCCATTCAAACTTAGTGGCTTTACAGGTTAACTTAGTTAATGGTATAGCTATCTTGGAAAAATCGTTAATAAACCGTCTATAATACCCTGCTAAACCTATAAAACTTCTAATTTTCATTGCAGTTTGCGGAACCTTCCAATTGGTAATTGCTTCTATCTTAGCAGGATCTACATGAATTCCTTCGTGATTCACCATGTGTCCTAGGAATTGCACTTCTTGTAGCCAAAATTCACATTTTGAGAATTTAGCGTACAACTTTTCTTTTCTTAACAAAGTTAAGAGTGCATGCAAGTGCTGACAATGTTCAACCTGACTTTTTGAATAAATAAGTATATCGTCTATGAAAACAATTACAAATTTATCCAAATATGGTTTACAGATCCTGTTCATCATGTCCATAAATGCTGCAGGTGCATTTGTTAATCCAAAGGGCATGACTGTAAACTCGTAATGTCCACACCTAGTTCTAAAAGCAGTTTTAGGTATGTCTTCTTCTTGAACCTTTAATTGATGATATCCGGAGCGCAAGTCTATTTTAGAAAAATATTTAGCGCCTTGTAATTGATCGAAAAGATCATCAATCCTAGGTAATGGGTATCGATTCTTAATTGTAACCTTATTCAATTCTCTATAATCGATACACATTCTCATCGATCCATCTTTCTTTTTCACAAACAACACTGGTGCACCCCAAGGGGATGAACTAGGTTGTATAAATCCTTTGCTTAGTAATTCATCTAATTGCTTCTTTAATTCTAACATTTCGGTAGGAGCTAATTGATAGGGTGCCTTGGCTATCGGTGTAGTTCCTGGAATTAGATGAATCCTAAATTCTACCTCCCTATCTGGTGGTAACCCAGGTAAATCTTCCGGAAATACATCTGGGTATTCTGAGACTACAGGAATTTCCTTAAGTTCTTTTCCTTTAGTACAAATGATTACTGAAATCATATATACTATTCCTTGTTTCCGTTCATAATTAGCAACTTTCATTACTGATATGAACTTTAGCGGCTTTCGAGGTTTATCTCCTGTAATCATGATTACTTTCCCAGTAGGTGATTGAATTTCTATAGAGTTTCTATCACAAATAATTTGAGCATGGTTGGCTATTAACCAATCCATTCCTAACACAACATCGAACTCAGCTAATTTCATAGGCAATAGGTTTGCACCAAATTTATGACCTGAGAGTTCTATTTCTACTTTTTGCAAAACCTGATTGATTTTTACTGAATTCCCATCTGCGGTTTCGATTGTAAAAATCTGCCTAACGGTAGTTAAGGGTAACTTAAGAGCTTGACAGAATGAAGTATTTATAAAACTTTGGTTTGCACCAGAGTCAAATAATACTTTTGCATAAACGTGGTGAACTAAAAACGTACCGGCTATGACATCCGGAATGAGCTCTGCTTCTTGAGTAGTTAGCTGGAATGCTCTGGCATTCTTCTTAGTAGCTCCTTCGGCTGCCTTAGGTTTGTTATCTACTGGGTTGGCTAACTTAGGACATTCTGTTTTGAAATGTCCGGCTTCTCCACAATTGTAACAAATTATGGATCTTTTTCTACAGTTTTCTTCACGATGTCCTGTTGTCTTGCAAAAGTTGCAAATTCTATTACATTTTCCAAAATGGTTCTTCCGGCAAATTTTGCAGAATGGCACAGTTGAAGATTGCCCTGTTCCTCTCTTCTTGAAATTACAACTATTACCCATCCTAAATCCTTGGGTAATTTTCTGAGCTAGTTCCTTTTTCCTATCTTCATCCCTTGTGCGTATCAGTTCATCAGTTAGGGTGTTAGCTAATTCTACTACATCGTCAATAGTGGTAGGTCTCGCAGCCTTAACGATATTTCGAATTTCGCTAATTAATCCCCAAATATAGCGAGAAATGAGTACCGGTTCTGGCGAAGCCAGGTTAGGTACCACTCTAGCATATTCGAAGAATGTCGAAGTATAACCACGACAATCCACACCTAACATCCGATGAGTTAGGAACTTATTTGCCATTTGTTCCTTTTCATACTCAGGACAAAATTTTCTTTCTACCAGATTCTTGAATTCTTCCCAAGTCATAGCATAAGCCCTATTTCTTCCTTTAGCTTGTAACACAGTGTTCCACCATTCGAGTGCTCCTTCTTTAAACAGATTCGATGCGTACATGACCTGATCATCTTTGGCACACTTACTTATTGCAATTACTGCTTCGGTTTTCTCGAACCAACGCAGCGATGCAGTTGCCCCTTCGTTGCCTGCAAATTCAGTGGGTTTGCAAGCAAGAAATTCCTTGAAAGTGCAACCAGGTGCTGCAGCCTTTCGTTTCTTAGGGAGCGGCGTGTGCTGGGATTCATTATCATGATTAGCATGATTATTACCCCCGTTTATACTATTACTGAAGTTATCCTCAATAGTATGTTTACTAGGAATAATATGTTGCGGTTCGTCTGGATTTTTCACAGCAGCAACAAATGCTGGAATAGCATTAGCTATCCCTTGAGCAACAATATTTTCAATATCTTGTGTAGTCATATATTGATCCCCTGGATGTTGCTCTGACTGATTAGCTTCATTTACCGGTTCATTACCACTATTAGCCATCTGATAATATATATTAATTAGTATCTTGATAAATAGCAATTTATACACAAACAATCAGAAAATTCATAATGCATGTAAAGTCAAAACTATCGATTTTATATTAGTTATAGTATGCATCAATACACACCAATATTTTACAATGTTTTATTTGTTATGTTACAGACTGATTTTGCTAATTACTTTTACTATTACACAACTATAGTTTTACCATCCTCCTATCCCTCGTTACTCGTCATCCTAAAAACGAAGTTCCCTTTCGTCATATTTCCAAGCAATCTGTCCCCTATCTCCCTGATTCTATTCCCTGCATCCATCAACTCCTCACCGGAATGGCGAAGTTCAGCCATATTCTCAGTGTTCATTGGTGGATTAGGTAGGGGTTCTGGATCGAATTGCGGAAGGAAGGAATAAGGGTCGTTGACAATATTTTGAAATTGCCAATCATTCGTCCACCATTCTTCCATTTCTACAGGTTGGGTGTGGACTATTGGTTCTGGGATTGCTGGTGCAAAATTCATAGGGAGTGGATTTTCACTAGGATAGGTAAAAACATTCGTATTGACAGGCTGAATAGTTTCACAGTTTGCCAATAGAAAATCTATTTCATCCTGAAAAGTTATTTCCTGGTTCTGGTTTTGATTGGAGCTCTCTCCGATTTCTATCTGAGTTGGTCTAAAACCTTGTCCTACTTCCATTTCTATATCTTTAGAATATTCCTCAAACTGTATCTCCATTTGCCTAGAATCTTTCTCGACTTCAGTTTCCATTTCCGGCTGTTTACCAGTTTCTTTTGCTATTTCTAAAGGATTGTTTATTTTAGGAAGTTTCGGGACTGGTTTTTTCCTACGGATACGATGTCCCCACACGTAATTCTTCTTTTTCTTTCGTTTTGGCTTTGTCAAAGGTGGAGCATGGAATTCTACAGGTTGGTCCACATCAGCAAAGTATCCAGTAAACTCTTGGGAAACTTCTATATTCACCAGGTAAAGATTGAGGTTCTGAAAAGCTTCAGATATCTCGCTCATGCTGTGTAGCATATATGCAAAATGCACAAAAATGCTAAGTTAAAACTTTGGAACAAAGTTTAACAAATAAACACCGAAGTTTTATTGCACACTATTTGTACAAAATAACAGAAAAGAACACACTCAGATTTATTTATTTATTTACTGAGAAGTGTTATTACTAGACTTAGGGTATTTAAAGATTTGCATATTCTGCTACAGTGGCTAGCATATACAAATTTGCCCATTTCTCATTTAGCTTATCTTCCCAAGGTGATTTATTGATTAACTCCTGGGTTTCCTTTTTAATCCTCTTTTCTCGGATTTGCTCTTTACTTTTCTTAATAATCATACTCCTTTTTCTAGGAGAAAGCGGTTTCTCATATTGTGCTTTTCGCACAAATATTCCTTCTTCAGGAATTGTAGTGAGCTTTGAAAATTTAGTTTTGGATGAACTTCCCTCTTCGTAGACTGACCTATCTAATTTAAGATAGATATCTTGCAACTTTTGCTTACCCATACTGTAACTAACAAATAGTCAATTTAATAAAACACATAATCACATAATAGTTAATCAGGAAAAATTAGGTATCTTTTAAATACTTAATTAGCTTAACTCAGTGGCTCTGATACCACCTTATTTCTGTCACGGCTCCCGACCCGGTTTAACCCGTTTTAGGAGCCGCGGGACAGAAATCCCGTGATATTTATTTAATTGAGTTTAGCAGCGGAATTTTAACATCAGGATCGTTTTAAAGCTAAAAACTTTTCCCGATTATTTTATTTCACAATTCGGGACAAAACCCCGATAATTTACAATAATAAGACTTTTCTGACAATCTTTATTTCAAAACATATTTCTTTATTTGAGCCACTATCGTAAGCTTGAAATGCTTCTCGGCACCTTTCCTGAATTACAGTAGATCACCTGAAACATGTTTGAAAAAGGTTTTGTCAGCGGGGAAATACTGAGTGAATCATTCATTTTACTGAAAATGACACATTTATTATTATTCACAGTGTTAAGATCTTTTACGCATGTTTCTGATATCAACCAACTACCCACAGGATTTGTCACTCGACCGAATCTGTGACAGTGGTCATATCACCATTGGCTGCCCCAATGAATGACGTAAATCAATTAAAATTAGGTTCGCCCACCTAAAATGATTTAAACTGTAGTAATGTGCACAATACCCCACATACTGGCTGTAATTTGGTGATTACATCAACTTAATCACTGTAATTATAATTCTGAAAATAATTTGGAGTATTGTAAAACAGTTGATAAAAAGAGAGAATGACTCACATTGCAGATTTAATATGGACAGAATATGATTTAGCATCGTTAACCTAATAGTAATAATAATGCACACAAAACTGGGTTAGTGATCAATACAGCAGTCACGATAACTCACGAGATCAAATTCTCACAATGAACGACAAAGTGCAATACTTAAACATTCATCGATTTAACGACGAACGACAAAGTATAACCCTAATGTGGGCGGCACTTAAACATTCTTTGGATATATTGATCTCGGAAAATGAATCGTAATAGCGATCGAGTAATTACCCTGTTTTGCGGCAGCGATTCGAGTGCATTGTGTGTTTAATTTGTACTATAATAACTGTAAGACGACGTACAGAAGGCTTTTGGCCAACGTTTTAATTCCCAATTTCAAGTCCCGAAGTCGGCTATTTATAGCCAGAAAATAGCCCCGCTTACGGACCGTATGCTTCAACCCTTACGGTCCGTAAGGGAAGCACATACGCTTACGGTCCGTAAGGCATTTTCCTTTACGGTCCGTAAAGGGTGCAGTCTATTTACCTAGACTAGCTGGAAACGGGACTAGCTTGCATGAATCATCAAAAATTCGAATTTCAATTGTGACAACGGATTTTTATTGATAATTATCAATTAGGGTTTACCCCCCCTGAGTTTTAGGGGCCCTGATCCTAATTCTGATTGTTCTGAAAATTTTAGGGTTAGTGCGGAATTACTTGGGTGTCTCAATTAGAGTTTCCTTATTGACTAATTATCATTCTAATTATTAATTTTAATGAGAGTTGTTACACCAACGGTTCAAAATAATACTGACCTTTTAATCCAATTAGCCAACCTTCTCAATGGTTTTCAATCATCCCAAAACCAAAACACCAAACACAATCTGTCCGATAGCCTCACGACCAACCTTAAACTTAACAATCAAATTATGCCCTATGGGCTCGTATGATTCGTGTAGCTATCAGAGGTAAATCAAAAACTCTTCTTGGTCATTTGTCAGGAAATCCGGCACCTCCCAAACCAACCGAAGATGGGTATGAGCGATGGGAACAAGAAGACCTCGTAGTGTTTTCATGGCTTATACAAAATATTGAACCAACAATTGCAAGCAACCTGACCGAGTTTCCCATTGCCAAAGCCTTGTGGGATGCTCTCGTTACCATATACAGCAGTGGTAAAGATAAGCTCCAAACCTTTGACTTACATGTCAAAGCGAATGGAATTAAACAAAATGGAACTCCTCTTGAGGAATTTCGGATCATAATGCAAGGAATCTGGGGAGAAATAGATCGAAGTGATCCAAACCCCATGACATCCCCAGCCGATATTACCACTTACAATAAACGGAGAAAAGAGCAGAAATTGTTTCAGTTCCTTAATGCAATTGACAGACAGTATGATACTATCAAGAGGGAAATGCTTAGGATGGATCCGCTCCCCTCGGCAGAAGAAGCATATGCGGCGGTCCGGAAGGAAACCGCACACCAAAACATCCTTGGGACCACCGCCGGAACTCAATCAGGAATCAGAGCGGGGCTAGCTACTACTCGACCTGACCACAATGACAGAGCCCTAGGGCTTGCGACCAGGGGGCAGACGCGCAGCTCAGACGTCCCATTCAAACCCAAAATCGATAAAACTAACCTTAAGTGTGACCATTGTGGAATGATGAGGCATACCAAAGATCAATACTTCAGAATCGTTGGCTATCCTGAATGGTGGAGCGATGGCCACAAGAAGAATACTAAGAGTAATAAGGATGGAGGAAAAGCAGCAGTCGCCACCAACCGTACCGAAGAATCCGGCAGAGGCGGCGAAGATTCCGGCAGGAGCGACGAGCAGAACAGTGGAGGATTTGGTGGAGTTGCTTTCGCCGGAGAAACTGAGCCAAATGTAGGAGGTAATGGGTCTGGGAGACTAATCTCAGATCCCTCTTTATTGAACCCTAGAGTTTTTGATTATAAAGTTTTAGAGTTACTCAACAAAACCCCTTTAGAATATAATGTGTATGATACTGGTCAATTGAACAAAACTAATAAAAACCTTTTTATTAAACAAAATAACAATAAGGATCAAATTTTTTCTAGGGAAAATAAGAATAATATTAATAAAGGTAGAAAATCTAGATCTTTTAAAAAAACTAAATATTTTAAAAATTCTAAATATTGTAAAGGAGGAGGACATGTGTCGAACTCCCAAGCCAATATAGCTAAAACCTGTGAAAACTCGGATGAATCCTGGATATTTGATTGTGGTGCTACTGACACCATGACATATGATTTATCCGATATTAGAAATAAAAATACCCCTAGAATTGACCATATCAAAACCGCTAACGGGGGGGGGGGGGGGGGTTGTTCCTGTCAAAGGAGGGGGAACTGTTGAGATATCTCCCACTTTAAAACTTTCAAACTGCCTTTACGTCCCGTCCCTGTCACATAAACTGTTATCCATTAGTCATGTTACAAAAGAGTTAAATTGCACCGTCTTGATGCATCCAACCTTTTGTATTCTCCAGGATATCAGGACGGGAATGATCATTGGGCGTGGCACTGAACGATTGGGATTGTACTATGTGGATGAAGTGACTCAACCGGGAAGTGTGATGCTTGCTCATGGAACAACAAATAGGGAAGCTTGGCTCTGGCATAGGAGATTAGGACACCCATCTATTGGCTATTTACGTCTTTTATTTCCAAAACTTTTTCCTAATAATAATAATTTCCATTGTGAAACTTGTGTCTTGGCTAAAAGTCATAGACAAACCTATAAATTAAATAACACCAAAGTTGCATTACCTTTTTCTCTTATGCACTCAGATGTTTGGGGACCCGCTGAGGTCATTGGAGGACAAAACTTTCGTTTTTTTGTTCTTTTTATTGACGATTGCACTCGTATGACATGGATTTATTTTTTGAAAAACAAAAATGAAGTTTTCGAGAAATTTAAAATATTTTATACCATGATACAAACACAATTTAAAACTAATATTCAAATCCTTCGATCCCACAATGGAGGAGAGTATGTCAACAATTCCATGAAACAATTTTGTCAAGACAAAGGCATTATTCACCAAAAAACATGTCCACATACTCCCGAACAAAATGGCACTGTTGAACGAAAAAATCGGATCCTCTTAGAAATTACACGCGCCCTATTGCTTGAGTCAAGGGTTCCTACATCTTTTTGGCCTGAAGCAGCTTCTACTGCAACTTATTTGATCAACCGTCTCCTAACTAAAGCTCTTGATTCAAAAACTCCCATACAAGTTTTGTCCGATTTTACTAAAATTCCTCCACCTCTCACGTTACCACCACGGGTTTTCGGATGCACAGTCTATGCCCATATACCTAAACATGATCGAGGCAAACTTGGCCCGTGTGCTGAGAAGTGTGTTTTTGTTGGCTATGGGGTCGATCAAAAAGGATATCGATGCTATAGTCCAAAACGACGACATATGTACACTACCCTTAATTGTGACTTTCTTGAAACCGAATACTTCTATACCCCCCAACACAGTGGTCAGGGAAGACCTATGACACACTGAGCTGGCTAACCAAGATTCCTTTTTCAGAAGAAGTCAGTCACAATAACCGGGATGAGGCACCTGCTCCTAGTCCACAAATTGATGCTCCCACCGTTAGTGCCACTAACCAAGATTACCCTAATCCAGATACTGAGGTAAGTCACGTTGAAATAAATGAAACTCAAAATACTGAAACTAACAACAATGAGAGTGCTTTAGATTAAAATTTGCAGGAAGAGTCTATACAGGAATAAGAAGAACCAACACAAGAACAAGAAGAACACGATATGGAAGAGGAAACAACAGGAAAATATGTCTTGCCTCCAAGAGCTAATAGGGGGATTCCTCCAAAAAGATACTCTCCAGAAAAAGAAACGAGGCCATCTAGATATCCCATGGCAAATATTGCAAATGGGAACTTATCGAAAGAAGCCAAAGCCTTCACCACTTCCTTGTATAAGGAGCAACTACCAACCTCCATAGAACAGGCCTTGAATTCAAAAAATTGGAAAAACGCTATGGAAACAGAAATGAAGGCACTCAAAAGAAATGATACATGGGAAAAACGTGTTCTCCCCTTAGGAAAAAGACCAGTAGGATGTCGTTGGGTCTTTACAATCAAACACAAAGCTGATGGAACCATTGAAAGATATAAAGCTCGACTCGTAGCTGAAGGCTACACCCAAACATATGGGATTGATTATTCCGAAACTTTTTCACCTTTTGCTAAAATTGACACTATTCGTGTCCTTTTCTCCATTGCTGTAAACGAAGGATGGCCCCTTCATCAATTTGACGTCACAAATGCTTTTCTACATGGAGAATTAAAAGAAGAAGTTTACATGGAGGCTCCCCCCGGTTTTGCCAAAGACTTTAAAGCTAATGAAGTGTGTAGATTAAAAAGGACCCTTTACGGTCTTAAACAATCCCCTCGGGCCTGGTTTGGCAGATTTACATTAGCAATGAAAGGATATGGCTTCCGGCAAAGCAATTCTGACCACACACTTTTCCTCAAACAAACAGGTAAATTTGTAACTTGTTTAATTATATACGTTGATGATATGATTATTACAGGTAATGATGAAGAAGAAATTAATAAGTTAAAGAAAAGTCTTTTCACCGAGTTCGAAATGAAAGATTTAGGAAGACTGAAGTACTTTTTTGGGATTGAAGTTCTTAGATCTCAGGAAGGGATTTTCATATGTCAGAAAAAATATATTCTTGATCTCCTTGCTGAGATAGGGATGATTAACTGCAAACCAGTTGAGACTCCCATAATGACCAACCAGAAACTCTACATAGAAGAAGGAAAAGATTTGGCAGATAAGGAAACGTATCAACGATTGGTGGGCAAACTTATATATCTTTCACATACCCGCCCTGACATTGCATACGCAGTAGGAGTTGTCAGTCAATTCATGCACCGACCACAAACTAATCACATGGATGCAGTTCTAAGGATCATAAAGTACCTTAAAGGGACTGTAGGCCATGGGATTTTGTTTCGGCCAAACAGACACTTGAAGATTCAGGCCTATACGGACGCAGACTGGGCAGGAAACAAAGATGACCGGAGATCTACTTCGGGATACTTTACTTTGGTTGGTGGAAACTTAGTTACATGGAAAAGCAAAAAACAAAAGGTTGTCGCCTTGTCTAGCGCTGAAGCAGAATTCCGAGGCATTGCACGAGGATAAGCAGAAGTTCTTTGGATACACAAACTTTTATCAGAAATTGGTTTTCCCCAAACTGAGCCCAGTAAAATCATGTGTGATAATCAAGCCGCCATACAGATTTCAGAAAATCCTGTCAAACACGACCGTACAAAGCATGTGGAAGTTGATAGACATTTCATCAAAGAAAAGCTCGAAGCAAAGATTGTAGAACTTCCATTTATCCCCTCTAAGGATCAACTTGCAGACATTCTATCCAAGGCCGTCAATGGGAAATTGTTCAACAGTTGCCTCAACAAGTTGAGCTTCGGAGACCCTACTACTCAACTTGAGGGGGAGTGTTAGAAAATAAAATTATAGGATCAGAAATTATTCATCATTTCCTTTTTTAGGAGATTTCCTGCATCATATTAGTTCAATCATTTAGCCGTTAGGATCTCATCCAGCTCATATTTCCATTATTTTTGAGTCATGTATCCCTATATATTGGGGCTGTTTGTGTTTCTCTAAAAAATCAAGCAATATACAATATAAGTTTTTTTTTTGATAAAAGTGAATATTTATACTTTCATTTCTTGTATTTATGCATACATTTCATGTACTTATACCTCAACTTCATGTATTTCTAAGCAAAAGTTTTAGCCCCAGTTTGGTTTTGGCTGTTAACCGAAATTAAACGAACCGAACAAAAAACTGTCAATCTATCCGAATAAACCAAAATGATTAACCGAATATCAATTGGTTAATAAAATTGACTAACCGATGACTTCGATTTCGACTTCAGTTGAGGATAATGACCAAAGTACCGAACCATGCACACCACAATGAAATGGACTAACCGATGGCTTCGCTTAAGACGTATATCCACCAATGGATGCTAAAATAAATATTATACGAATAAGAAAACTACCAGAGAGATCGAGTACCACAATGCAAAGTGGCTCCCCCGACACATCGCGTGGACACCATGCTAGTCTTTTCATATACATCTTCATCTTCTTCTTCTCAATGCATTTCGATGACAAAAAAACCCTAATTTTTAAAAATACTTGTTTATGCACCATTCCCCTTTCCTTCTCATTATTCACATCGAAAAATCCTATCGAACTTCGTCGATTTTATTTGTGTTCGCTTGTGTTCGTGAACCGTTCTTGAACGCGTTCCTTTCCTTAATGAACGATCACGAACAAAATATCCTATTCGGTAAGTGTTCATGAACCCTTCGTGAACACATTATATCCTTAACGGACAAACACAAAGATGGCCTTGTTCGTGTTCGTTTCATTTACAGCACTATCTTCAATCACCTTAATAATTCATTAAGTCCATTGATTACTTCATATAATACTTTGCATTTATTTAATTTGTTAAACATAAAAAATTAGGTTGTTACCATATTCTACTTCGTATTTGATGCACCGGGACACTGATTGAGAGGGAGTACCTGTCCTCGGGACACTTTGTGGATGGACACGCCATGGGGACGTTTCCTAAACGTTTCCAGTTAATGGGGACGGATCCAAAACGTTTCTGAGTTAATGGGGACGACTCCAAATTGTTTCGGGGACATTTATTTTTAGGGTTTAACCCTTTCAAATTCTAAAAAAAAAACAACCGTTGGAACCCAAGAATTGGTGAGTTAACTTTGATGCTTAAACTCCTTTCTCCAGACATTGGCTTTTAGATTACTTGGACAACCTAGTTCTTCTTTTTGTGCTGAGTGTAATTGGAGTACTCATGCATTTATTCACTCGTTTAGGAGGAACAAGTTGATTACAAGTCGTGCTCAAGACTTGGTTTACATCCACAATAATCTTTGACTTTTGTCAAGGAGTCCGAATGATGATGTAAAAATGTGGGATGTGTGTGGAGATGCTTTTGATTCAATGGAAAGTTGAAAATGATTTGATTATTGATAATTAATTACCTATGGTTGATGTGGTGTTTTTGGAGTTTACACTTTACATCAATATATCTAGTTTAGTATATTTTTATTTTTTATATTTTTTTGTCGTACCTTTGTGCCGTACCCGTATCTTGGATTTTTGATTTTTATCGTTCCCTATACACGTATCGTCCTGTACCCGTTCCTGTGCATTGTTAATTTCGTTCCTGTGCATTGTTAATTTCATGACACCGATTGTGGATTGCATTGTTAATTTCATGGCCAACCATGTTGTTCAAATAGTTGTTTTTATTATGAGTGGTCCAACCGGACATCAATTGTGGTCTTGTAATTGTCTTTTAGAGTTTTCGGCAGAGAGATATGGTTTGTCAAAGATTATGTACACTTTGTGATTTCATTATCAACCATGTTGTAGAAATAGTTGTCCATGTTTGATGAAGGTACGATTGTGACATCAATTGATTTCTAACTGATTTTTTATTGTTTTCTTTTAGGCATAGACAGTGGTTAATCCAAGGTTTTCTACATTTTTGTGAGGTTTTTTAAGCTTCTTCATTGCGCACCTTCTATTTGGGTTTTAGAGTGAACATATGATCTTTTTGTAGCTTTATTATGGTTGTTTACTTATGACATTGAGATGGAAGCTTTTGAAAATGTAAAATATGATTATATGTAAATATTATTCTTATTATATGTTCTAATCTTTATCGTTATTAATTTTTATGTATTATTACTATATATACAATCGTGTCATTTGTTACATACAGTTTACTTTTTGTGCTTTGACTACCAAACTTTGTTTGGTGTCGGTTTCGGCCTTTAAAAGTTGGTATGTTTCATTTTTTACTCTTCATGTTTTGTCTTAAAGTTAAAAAAATTGGTACAAATTCAAGTTTGTCTACATTTAATGTCAGCTCGCGGTATAAGTTTGAGTTTGTTTTTTTATATTGGTATACACTAACAATAATATAACTTATTCCAATAATTCTTTTCAGAGTATATATAAGTTTATTTTCAAAATTGGTCATGATGATGCGGTGAACACACTTTTAACTTTTCGGATCAATTTTCCTAAGTTTGACATATAAATGATTTTTTAAGACATGCAATTTTCTACCTTAACATAAAGACTTTAAGTCAAATAAAGTGGTTACAAGTATAGTCATAAAAAGAACACCATATTTTTCAATTTAAAAGCTTAATGATGAAAACACTAATAAACACTTTATCAAACATTGAATGACATATTAACTTATAAGACCATTGGGTATGCGGGAGGATAGTCCTTTGGAGACTATCCTCCACATAAGCGCCACGTAGGCAAAGGAGAAGGACCCTCCCCTTGGAGACTATCCAAGGGTGTGGGGATGCTCCTCCTCCATTTTTTATTATTATTTATTTTTTGTCATATTAATTAAAACAAAGTAAATAAAAATAAAAAAAGTTACATTTATATAAAAACTTAAAATTACATTTAAAATAAAAATCCTAAAAACTTAAAATTACATTTAAAAAAAAACCTAAACTTAAATTAAAAAAAAGCCTAAAGTTACAAATAAATAAAAAAACTACGTGTTGTTTTCTCCGAGACTCCAAATGTGATCGATCAAGTTCGATTGAAGATTGACATGTGTGAAATCGTTATGTAACGAGAACCTGTTCAAATCTTGTTGTTCTCCGCTAACCGGAACATTATTCTCCTCCACCGCGTTCTCGTCATACTCACAAATTGCATGTCCTTCGTCTTCGAGGATCATGTTATGCAGCAGAATACAAGCATACATACAGTATCGCAATGTTTTGGGTGTAAAAGCGTGTGCTGGGTTTTCAATAATATGCCATCTTTGTTGGAGAACCCCAAAACACCGTTCAATATCTTTTCTAGCCGCTTCTTGAAACTTGGCAAATTTCTTTCTTTTTTCATCCGCAGGATGCCTAACCGTTTTAACTATTGTAGAGTATTGTGGGTATATTCCATCGGCAAGATAATACCCGCGTCTGTACTCCACGCCCGAAACTGTAAAACTCGTATCAGGACCGACCCCTTTTATAACATCGTCAAAAACATCCGAATTTTGTAGAACATTGATATCGTTATTCGAACCAGGAATACCAAAGAAAGCATGCCAAATCCATAGGTCTTGAGACGCAACAGCTTCTAGAATTATTGTTGGATGTCCCTGATCGCCTCGCGTATACATTCCTCGCCAAGCGGTAGGACAATTCCGCCATGACCAATGCATGCAATCAATGCTCCCGAGCATGCCTGGAAAACCGTGCCTTGCTTGGTGGTGTTGATACAAATTTTGAACGTCATTGTGATTCGGTTTTCGCAAATATTTTTGGCTGTAGAGCTTCACCACAAATTTGCAAAACTTGTATAAACATTCTCTAGCTTGTCTTTCGGACATCTTTAAGTATTCGTCCCAAGAATTGGCTGTCGTCCCATAAGCAAGTTGACGAATCGCCGCAGTACATTTCTGTAAGGTGGTGAAGCCCATTTTGCCTCTAGCATCGGGTCGCTGGGTAAAAAACGGGTGATAAGCGGCTAAATCGTCGGCGATACGTAAGAAAAGTCGACGACTCATTTTGAAACGGCGTCTAAAAATAGCCTCCGAGTACAGCGGCTCGTCCGCAAAGTAATCAACGATTAATCTTTGGTTAGCACCTACGAGATAACAAAATATATATGTAACTTATAATTAAAAAAATAAGACTAAAAACATAAACTTAAAAAATTAAGAATAAATATATAAGAATATAAATATAAGAAAAAATATCACTAACTTTCTCGGTCTCGCTCGATGTGTGGGTTCCTGTTTCGTGGTTGTGACGAAACCTCCTCCTCCTCTTCTTCTTCCAAAATTATTTGTGTCGCCTCTACCACCTTGTTTATAAAAAAAAATTACGGCTTCCATGGTGTCCGTCGAACCCGATGAAGAAGAAGATGACATGGTGTATTTTTTAGAGAAGATTATGTGGGTATTTTGTATAAAAAATGTGGGAGTTGTTTGGAGAAAGTGGATGAATTTTGGTATAAAAGTGGATAGATATGTGGGTATTTATAAAGGTTTTAAATTAAGGTTGGGAGAAGTTTTTTTTTTTATAAAAATGGGAGAAAAGTGGGAGTAGTTTGGTAAAAAAAATGGGGTGAAAAGGGGTTGAATTTATAGTGGTGGGGTGAATTTTTTTTTAAATTGTTGCAGGTTAACGTTAGAGGGGCCCACCCCATTCAACTTTTCAGCCCCGTCTTGCACGTCTGAATTCCGACGGAGAAGCCGAGCCGGGCCCCTTGGGGGCGGTGTTGGACGAGCCCAAAAAGGGGGACGGGCCTTTCACGTGCCACATACCGAAAGGTCTAACAAAGCTTGTTATGTTAGACCATTGGGTATGGGGGAGGATAGTCCTTTGGAGACTATCCTCCACATAAGCGCCACGTAGGCAAAGGAGAAGGACCCTCCCCTTGGAGACTATCCAAGGGTGTGGGGATGCTCCTCCTCCATTTTTTATTATTATTTATTTTTTGTCATATTAATTAAAACAAAGTAAATAAAAATAAAAAAAGTTACATTTATATAAAAACTTAAAATTACATTTAAAATAAAAATCCTAAAAACTTAAAATTACATTTAAAAAAAAACCTAAACTTAAATTAAAAAAAAAGCCTAAAGTTACAAATAAATAAAAAAACTACGCGTTGTTTTCTCCGAGACTCCAAATGTGATCGATCAAGTCCGAATTTTGTAGAAGGTTGATGTCGTTATTCGAACCAGGAATACCAAAGAAAGCATGCCAAATCCATAGGTCTTGAGACGCAACAGCTTCCAGAAAAGTCGACGACTCATTCTGAAACGGCGTCTAAAAATAGCCTCCGAGTACAGCGGCTCGTCCGCAAAGTAATCAACGATTAATCTTTGGTTAGCACCTACGAGATAACAAAATATATATGTAACTTATAATTAAAAAAATAAGACTAAAAACATAAACTTAAAAAATTAAGAATAAATATATAAGAATATAAATATAAGAAAAAAAATATCACTAACTTTCTCGGTCTCGCTCAATGTGTGGGTTCCTGTTTCGTAGTTGTGACGAAACCTCCTCCTCCTCTTCTTCTTCCAAAATTATTTGTGTCGCCTCTACCACCTTGTTTATAAAAAAATTTACGGCTTCCATGGTGTCCGTCGAACCTGATGAAGAAGAAGATGACATGGTGTATTTTTTAGAGAAGATTATGTGGGTATTTTGTATAAAAAATGTGGGAGTTGTTTGGAGAAAGTGGATGAATTTTGGTATAAAAGTGGATAGATATGTGGGTATTTATAAAGGTTTTAAATTAAGGTTGGGAGAAGTTTTTTTTTTTTTTTATAAAAATGGGAGAAAAGTTGGAGTAGTTTGGTAAAAAAGTGGGGTGAAAAGAGGTTGAATTAATAGTGGTGGGATGAATTTTTTTTTTTAAATTGTTGCAGGTTAACGTTAGAGGGGCCCACCCCATTCAACTTTTCAGCCCCGTCTTGCACGTCTGAATTCCGACGGAGAAGCTGAGCCGGGCCCCTTGGGGGCGGTGTTGGACGAGCCCAAAAAGGGGGACGGGCCTTTCACGTGCCCCATACCGAAAGGTCTTATAATTATCATATAAATTTGTGTCATACTTTTAATGATTACATGACTAACAAATAGCTGTATACATATGTTTACACATCGACACACACAAGCAAACAACAACTTTGGTTGATACGGGGTGACATGTTTTATCTAGGCCCCCCTTATTCCCACACCCCCTAGATCTTATTTTCACATCCCTAGTGTATACGGCCTGTATACAAAATATACGGCCCGTATAGAATGTTTTTGAATAGGAAAATGCGCAGAGAATGTTTTTTTTTTATTTTATTATATACGACCCGTATATAGTTATACGAGCCGTATACAAGTGTATACGATTTATAAAAAAGTATTCGGCTCAATGGATTTATTTCTAAGGTTTTTGATGTTTACCAAATGTATACGGGCCGTATAGATTGATGTTTTTCAATTATCCCGTTTTTTCCCGTAAAAACACCATCATTCTAGGGTTTCTAAACTCTTCATCACCTTTAAACAACGTTGATCGGAACACGCCGCTTAAATCGGAGCACAAGTAGAGTAACGTTACCGATCAGTCCGTTGATCAAGTAACTAGCAGAAGAACCCGACACAAATAAGTTCTCCACAGTTTGTTATTCAGATCTCTATTCGGTCATCTTTCCAAACTACAACACACGATAACTTTAAACTTTATAGTGTGTGATTTGACCAGGAAATGATTGGAGGTGATTGCTACCTTTAATAAGCTGTCATAGTTGTCAAATTCGATTTCAACAAATCTTTTCCTTTTCCTTCAATTTCTAGAACATTCTCCGTAACATGAAGACGTGTCGGGTTCTTCTACTAGTGGTATTTTAATGAAGTATTGAAGATTGAATGTGCAAACCCAACCGTTTTTTACTACGGAAACGGTGGCTATGCGAAATACAAACCGCAACCGTTTTTTACTACGGAAACGGTGGCTATGCGAAATACAAACCGCAATCTTTTGTGACTATGGGAAACACAAGTTTTCTTTTTGAGCTTGATGGATGTCCGTTATCTCAGTTGAGGTGGGCATTGTTTAAATCTCAATATAAGTAGATGTTACGTGTAACTTCATTAAACCAAGAACAAAGCCTATTTCGTAACACATGTGTTCGTATCAGCGTTGTTTATCACCCTGTGTGAGCATTGGAAACCCGACAAACAGTCTTGACAACTGTGACAGCTTATCTATCTGTGTGTGTCACATCTATCCTGTTATAGCAATCGATATGATTAATTTTATAGATTTTTTTCTAATTAGCGTTGTTAACTACCAAAAGAATGCATACATAAATAGTTCTAGTGGACGAAGCAAAGAGACTGTTGTGTATATGAATCACGTTTTTTTCTAATTAGCGTTGTTAACTACCTAGAAATTGATATGGTGAGTTGGTAATCAAAATCAAGATGTCAGACAACGTGCATTTCGAGATCCAAGAGGAAATAATAAAACGGCTTCCAGTAAAATCACTGATTCGATTCCGATCAGTCCCCAAATCATGGAAAGTTGTTGTTGTTATTGTGCCTATCTCGGTTGTTCAGTACTTTCGTGATAATAAAACAAGAAATAATCAATCGGCTTCCAGTAAAATCACTGATTCGATTCCGATCAGTCTCCAAATCATGGAAAGCTGTTGTTGTTATTGTGCCTATCTCGGTTGTTCAGTACTTTCGTGATAATAAAACAAGCAGACATTGATTTTGCCAAGATTGAAGGAAAGAATCTGGCCATAAGCGTTGTGGATTCTCAGCGTTATTCGAATGTAAGTGGATCGGGTTCTGCTAGTTATTCGGAATATTTCAAATTATCACAGAAGACGTGTCGGGTTCAACTCTCCTATATCAAGATACTCTTCTCCAGACGCTTAGTTGTTACGAATGACAACTTGAGGGGTCTAGTTAACTTTCAGATTCAGATTCAGGAAGCAGATGATTGGAGCGTAGGAATCAATGCAAAACCCTCACCCTCAAAATCAACCAGAAACCAAAGGAAAAAGGGCAGATAATGGCTGATGGTTCTTCGTTGAGGAAACCAAACGTAGACGGAAATGATAGGCCTGGTAACCGGAAGAGAAAAAACCCTAGTGCATATTCAATCTTCATTGCTTCATTAAAATTACAACACACGATAAAATGCTTGGAACTCACCTGATAACAAATAATCAGTTCAAACTTTCAACAATCGACATCTGGTCCTTGTTTTTCCACATCATTCTGTCACTTTGTGTGTTGACGAAGCTGACAAACACATTAGTATTTTCTCAAAATGTGCAAACTTGAAGAATCTCACTTCATTGCGTATGTGCTTGTGCTGTAGAAACCGGTGATGAATTTGTGTATCTAAATCAGGTTCTCTGCCTTAGATCGGTCATTCCTTGTGATAGATGAACGTTGTATTCTTGTCTTTCAGAAGAGTTGGTATTGAACCAAGAATACTTCAAACATTCTAAACCCTACTTGGAAACAAACCAACAAAATCCTTATACTCTTCTAGCAGAACCCGACACGTCTTCTATCATGGCGAGTTATTTTCAGTTACTTCTGTTGATCCACAAATTCCATTGTTTAAATCAGAATCAGGTTCTCAAAACAAGGATCGTTCTAATAGATTAAAGAGAACAAACCATTTTTTACCATTTTTTACCTATAGTATACGGGCCGTATAACAATATACGACCCGTATACATCGTTCGTATACATTGTATACGATCGGTAAAAAATTTTTTTACCGAGAGTATACGGCCATATAAACCGTATACGGCCCGTATACATATGGTAAAAACCTCTGTAATCTTTATATAGTGTGTGATTTGACCGGTTGTATTAAGTTATCTCTGTTGAATTTGATTTCAACAAATCTTTTCCTTTTCCTTCAATTTCTAGAACATTCTCCGTAACATGAAGAGAAATCAATTGTATTTTTTTAGTTGCTTCTCTTGCTAAGTTTCTGAACCAACCGAAATCCACAAATGAAGGTTCAGTGCACGAAAAGTTTCTTAAAGAGTACACAACTGAAGGTTCAGTGCACAAAAAGTTTCTTACAAACGATATGTATCAGGAAGCTCAGTATCAACAACTTGTGAGTGGGAATATGGCTATGAAGAATAGTATGGATAAACAATCACCGGTACGGATTTTGGTGTTTTGGTAGGTTGAAAGAGGTGAATGGTCCTTGTTTTTCCATGTATCAACAATCACCGGACGTGTCATGTTCTTCTGCTAGTAGTATGAGTCTGAGTCCATTGTGGTTCGTGAACGTATTGTTGAAATCGTCCATCACTTAAGACCTTCGAAGATTTGTTGGAAACCCGACAAACAGTCTTGACACCTGTAACAGCATATTCAATCTTCATTGCTTCATTAAAATTACAACACACGATAACTTTACACTTTATATAGTGTGTGGTTTGACCGGTTGTATTCAGTTATTTCAGTTGATCCACAAATTCCAACAAATATTTCACTCCAGTAGCTGAAACTAAACGTAGACGGAGATGATAGGCCTGGTAACCGGAAGAGAAAAAATGGCAGTGATTCGGAATGTTTCGAATCATCACAGAAGACGTGTCGGGTTCTTCTGCTAGTGATTTGGAATGTTTCGAATCATCACAGAAGACGTGTCGGGTTCTTCTGCTAGTAGTATGAGTCTGAGTCCATTGTGGTTCGTGAATGTTTCAAATCATCACAGAAGACGTGTCGGGTTCTGCTAGTAGTATGAGTATGAGTCTATGCGACAGACACAATTCTTGCAACTTAAATCCACAATCATCGTTCTAATAGATTAAAGAGAATAAACCAATTTTTTACCATTTTTACCCATAGTATACGGGCCGTATAACAATATACGACCCGTATACAATCATCGTATACATAGTATACGATCGGTAAAAATATTTTTTTACCAGTCGTATACGGCCGTATAAACAGTATACGACCCGTATACGCATGGTAAAAAATGGTAATAGGTTGTGGTTCAGCCAAAATGACATCTAGCATTACTAACGATTCAAGTAAGTATCTAAAATTTTGAAAATTCAGGTTTACCTTGTTAGTTTCTCAAAACACTAATAAACATCTGCTTCCTGAATCTGAATCAGAATGTTAACTCTTTCACTCATAAACATCTGCTTCCTGAATCTGAATCAGAATGTTAACTCTTTCACTCATCAACATCGAGGGTTGTATCGGAATCAGGCTTTGGAAGGATTGTAGTAGTAGGACATTGGTACCACTGTGAAAGTTGCATCAGGAAGCTCAACTTTAACGGACCGGTTATTCGACTGAGTAATCAATTGTATTTTTTAGTTGATTCTCTTGTTAAGTTTTTCTGATCCAACCGAAATCCACAAATTCAAGTCAAGGATCGTTCTAATAGATTAATGAGAATAAACCCTCGTTTCTTCATCTTCATCTTCAAGAACAATGATGAACAGATGATGTTGGGAATTAAACGCATGTACGTGACAAAACAAGGATCGTTCTAATAGATTAAAGAGAATAAAGCAAGGATGTTGTGAATTCGCATAAACATATATTCGTTTCATAACCTCCTTCTATAAATCAACCACAACTGACAAAGAGCCTGTATTAGAAACCATTCTATGTCTTTTACCAACCGAAGAGGCAGCAAGGACAGATGATACTTCATTTGTCGAGAAACCATATTGTCAAGAAACTAACATCTTTTACTCATAAACCCTTGAATCCCAACGCTTCTCTAAAAGAGCCTGTATTAGAAACCATCCTATGTCTTTTACCAACCGAAGAGGCAGCAATGACAGATAATACTTCATTTGTCGAGAAACCATATTGTCAAGAAACTAACATCTTTTAATACTTCATTTGTAACCGTAAGGATGATGCAAATTTGTACGTAAAGATCTCTACACAAACTCTTCTACATCTTTTAACCAATTGTCCATCACTTAAGACCTTGAAAGATTTATTGAAATCGAGGAAAAGAGTAACTAACAGAAGACGTGTAGGGTTCTTCCAACAAACTGTGTATGTGCTTGTGCTGTAGAAACCGGTGATGAATTTGTGTATCTAAATCAGGTTCCCTGCCATACATCGGTCATTCCTTGTGATACATGAATGTTGTATTCTTGTCTTTTAGAAGAGTTGGTATTGAACCAAGAATACTTCAAACATTCTAAACCCTACTTGGAAACAAACCAACAAAATCCTTATACTCTTCTAGCAGAACCCGACACGTCTTCTATGATGATTCGAAACATTCACGAACCACAATGGACTCAGATTAATACTACTCACCCTCCCCTGAGGAAAAGTTTTCCCGACGACTCAAGACAAAGCAGTTGGTTTGGGTTCATATCAGCGTTGTTTATCACCCTGTGTAAGCATTGAAAGCCCGACCACTAGCAGAATCATTGCATTACATCCCCGTTGAAAACAAGTGATTAAAACGCTTCTCCTTACAACTCTCATCAAATGCCTCACCCTTCCTTTTTATTACAGTCATACGAAACGTTTTTTTGTTTTTCAATCTTTGTTACTTGTTAAAGTTTTATTTTTTTCTACTTTTAGAAAGATTTGACCACCTAACGACTGTAAAATGTCTCGTGTGATTGACACCTTAAATCCATTAAATACTTTGGGTAAAATCTAAATTTTATTTTCATACGGGCCGTATACAGTTATACGGCCCGTATACATTGTTCGTATCCATTGTATACGACCAGCCAAATTCTTTACACATGGTGTATACGGGCCGTATACAGTTATACGGCCTGTATGGAATGAAAAAACCTGACAAAGTCTGAAGGCACAGACTTTGTTAGTTTTATTTTATTATATACAGGCCGTATAACTGTATACGGCCCGTATACAGCATGTGTAAATAAGTTTTTGCCATGTATTAATATTAGGACCCTTTATCTATAATAATCTTTTGTGCATTTAACTATTCTTGTCCTTTTGAAACTTTCATGGTATGTGTTTTAACAATTTTAACTTTGGTATCGTAATTCAAACAATCCTTAGATTTCATTATTCAACTATAACACGAGGTGTAACTGTTTATTTATTTATATATTTATTTATTTATTTTATATATCAAAACAAGTATTTGTCGAGGGAAATATTTCCATTATTAGTATTCAAATCATCATCACGAGATGTGATATTGAAAATACAGACACGAGTGATCACAAAACAAGTTACTTTTTGTGTTAGACAAGTAAGTCGTCCCGCGCGCGTTGCTGCGCGACATCCATAATGCAAAATACCATAGTAATTATACACATACACAAAAGTAAAGTTTAGCTTCTAAAGTACATAAAAAATACAAACTAAAGCTATTGCTTTCTAGGTTTAAAATATATGAATTACCCACAGCTTTGTGGCATCCATACACAATAGTATAAAATCAACTTCTAGAGTAAAAAAATACAAAGTCCATTAACTGTTATCTTGATAAATATTAAGATCGAATGCATATTGATGTGTGTAAAATGCAACATATAAAACACATCAATTAAGGCATAAAACTAACCCTTTTTAAGTACTAATGTTTGAAAAAGAGTGTTTTTGTCTTTCTTTTGTATTTTCAGGATGAAATGAGCTCAAATTCACAAAAGAAGCAAAAAAGACAACTAATTCTAGCATAAATACAAGAAAAGGAATAAAAGTAGACTGCCCGGACCCTCAATGGCATCCTCCAAGGCAAAGAAGAGAAAGCAGAAGACTGAACACGCCCCGTGTCCAGCGGACACGGGGCCGTGCCCAAGAAGCAGCATAAAAGACAAACCTATAGAAGCTTCTATTGCCCACCACGGGGCCGTGTCCAGCGGGCACGGGGGCGTGGTGAAAGTACAGCAGGCGCATTAATTGGAATTGCGAATTACAATTAATGAGGAGAGAGAGTGTCAGACGGGCACGGGGGCGTGTCCAGCGGACACGGGGCCGTGCCCAGCCTTCTGTTCAGCCTATAAATAGGAGTGCTTGGTTTCATTCCATCTCATCCCTTGGCACACCACCTCTCTCACACTTCATCCACCACCCACCACCACCATAACACCATCATCCACCACCATCATCCATTGTCCATCGTAGAGTGTGTGAGTCGTCTCGGGATCCAAGTTTGATCGTAAGAGTTCTTGACAATCAAGGCCATGTTTGCCTAAGTCTCTTACATCACTTGGTGAAGACAAGTGTTTAGTATAATACTTTTTATTTTTAATCTTTTGCACTTTTTATTTGGTTTTGTATTAATGACTTTAATAACTAGTTACTTATGTTGAAGGTGATCTTTCCTTATCGTTTGTCCGTGGTGTCTTGGCGTTATTTTACTGTCTATATAAAATAAAAGATTTTCACCATTCATATCTCCACGGTCTATATGGAGGTATGTTGGCTACCTGGTCGGGGGTTAAGGGAACGGTTTGGTAAAGGTCTTGCCCTTGTTCAGCGTTTAGAGGTCCTGCTTGGGACCTGGGTCAAATTTAGTAGGATCTCCTTCAATGCCCATAGGTATTGGATGGCGGGGATCCAAACTCTTTGACCCCCTCATAAGTTAACTACTATTAATACTATAACCCGGCTATTTAGGACTGTATCCCTGCTGACTCAGACTACTTAGCCGAGGGTAACGTCACCGCCAAAAGCGGGGCCTACCACAATTTGCATTAATAACTTAATTCATTATCTTTCAATAATCCGACCCTTTAGGATTGTATCCTTGCTGACTCAAACTACTGGGTTGAGGGTAACGTCGCCTTCAAAAGAGGGGCCTACTACAATAACTAAGATAATCTCTTAAACAAGTGCAAAAGTGCGAAAATAATCAAAGGTTATACTAATACACGTGTCGGATCCAAGTGATTCATCTTGTCTATCTGTTTTTATTTTATTTTATTTTTCAGCATTTAGTTAGTTTTTATTTTCTTAGATTAAAACATTTTTCTTACTTTTTGGTTTGATTAGACGTTGAGGATAAACCGGTATTAAAAGCTCTTGTGTCCTTGGACGACCTCGGTATCTTACCAACACTATACTACGTCCACGATGGGTGCACTTGCCCATATGTGTGTTTAGTGTTAGTAAATATCGTGTTTTTATAAATTTAAAACTTGGCTAAAAGTGTAAAAAGGGCTTAAATATACATCTAAAATATATCGCACTACACACGCATCAAGTTTTTGGCGCCGTTGCCGGGGACACAAGGATTTTAAGAAAGCTTAAAATCGACGGCCTAATCAGTTTTTCAAAACCTTTTCAAAACGCGCGCACATTTTTCTGCATTTTAGTTTAGTTTGCATTTACAGTAGCCTGAACACGGGGCCGTGCTCGCTTAACACGCCCCCGTGCTGCATATTTTTAGAGTAGATACCCAGATACGGAGTCTGAACACGGGGCCGTGCTCACTGAACACGCCCCCGTGCTCAACGTGACCAGTAACTTTAATTAAAACGCCCAGATACAGACCCTGACCACGGGGCCGTGTCCAGCTTCTGTTTCCGTCTTAATTTTTGTTTTCTGGTCCCGAGACTCAGTTGTGATCTGTTGAGTGATTCTTATGGATCAATACTCAAGAGGTTACAACTACACCTATGATGAGGATGATTATAGGGGTAATTATTGCACTAATTGTCGTAACGCACGCTCAGTTCAATATAATAACTCATATCAACCATCCAATTCATACAGCTACTATGAGGAGCCCAGGTACGAGCCATCAACTTCATACACATCCTATGAAGACCAAAGGTATGAACCTCCTCCCTCATACTCATATTTTGAGGAACCAAGGTATGAGCCTTCATACTCCTACTTTGAAGACTCAAGATATGAGCCACCACCTTCATACTCTTATTATGAGGAACCATGGCGTGAACAACCCACCTCATATGAGTACTATGAAGAACAAAGTTTTGACCCTTATCCATCATATACTTACAATGAAGAACAATGGTGTGAACCATCTACTTCATATGAGTATTATGAGGAGCCAAGGATCGAACAACCGGATTCAAGCTTTGAGGATCCAAATTCTTTTTCTCTCACCGAAGTGACCAATAGGATATTAGAACACATTAAAACTATCGAACGTTACATGAAAGAATCTCGCGCAAGGGAAGAGAATCCCGCGCAAGAGAAGAATTGAATAGTAATAATAACGTAGAGATAGTTGAAAATGTAAAAATGGAAGAACAAGAAAGTGAAAAACCGACACATGAGTTAAACAATGAAAAAGGTGAGTCCGATAATGTTAAAATTCATGAAGAGTCTAATTTTGAAGAAATTAATCTCTTGTCACCTACTTTCGAAAATCATTGTTTAGTAACCCCTCATGCTAAGTTTTTAAAAGAGTTAAACACTAGTGCCAAAATCAAAGAACTAGTAAGTGTTAAGTTAACTAATGATCAAACTTCGCTAATAAAAGAAGACCCTTTTGAAATTAACATTACACCGGTTCCATGTTTCTTTCAAAATTCATTTATTAGTAACATCACCATTGATAAGGATCTTTGTGTTAACATAATGCCTAACTACATTTTTGAAAAATTAAGTATTAGTGATTTTACTCCGCTTCAAATTCCCATTTTTCTATCTGATCGGAAAGTTATAAAATCAATCGGTGTAGTTGAAGATGTTTTGGTTCACACAAATCAATTTGTAATCCCAACCGACTTTGTCATCCTTGATGACGCCCCTCTAGTCTTGGGAAAACCTTTTGTAAAAACTCATAAAGCATTGAAAAACCGGAAATTCAACAATCTACCTCTCCAATTAGGGGCATTCAAAAGGAGCATAGATCTTGAGCGTTCAATGAAATATCCTTTTGGCAATAATGACCCTCTAATTGAAGATGAAGCTGAACCACCCGATACAACTAACGAAGAAGACCACTTTGTCGAAGAAGAGATAGCCATAGAACAAACCTTTAAGGTTCTTAATCTAGATGAGCCACAAAATAAGGTGTCTTCTAAAGACCCATCCATTGAGCTCAAAGAACTCCCAAAAGGTTTGGAATATGCTTTTCTAGGCAAGGATGGTAGTTTACCTGTAATTATTTCATCTAAATTAAGTAACGTAGAAAAAGAGAAATTAGTTAATCTACTTAAAAAACACAAAAACGCGATCGCTTGGAAGCTTGTAGATATTAAAGGAATAAGCCCTTCCATGTGCACGCACAAAATTTTAATGAATGATGACTACAAAACGGTAATTCAACCACAACGAAGAGTGAACCCCAATGTTCAAGAGGTGGTTAAAAATGAAGTTATCAAGCTGCTTGACGCCGGACTAATCTACCCTATCTCCGATAGCCCGTGGGTAAGTCCAGTTCAAGTAGTCCCGAAAAAAGGAGGTATGACGGTAAATAACTAATGAGAAAAATGAATTAATACCAACGAGAACCGTCACAGGATGGAGAGTTTGTATAGATTATAGGCGATTAAATGAAGCAACAAGGAAAGACCACTTTCATTTACCCTTCATTGATCAAATGTTAGAACGATTATCCGGTCATAAATTTTATTGTTTCTTAGATGGTTTTTCAGGTTACTTTCAAATACCGATAGCACCGGAAGACCAAGAGAAAACAACTTTCACATGTCCCTACGGAACTTTCGCATATCGACGCATGCCATTCGGTCTATGTAATGCGCCTGCAACATTCCAACGTTGTATGGTGGCCATTTTCCATGATATGATAGAAAAGACAATGGAAGTCTTCATGGACGACTTTTCCATCTTTGAAGACTCATATGACCAATGCCTCGATAATCTTGAACGAATGCTATCCCGATGTGAGGAAACTAACCTCGCCCTTAACTGGGAAAAATGCCATTTCATGGTAACAGAGGGAATAGTACTCGGTCACAAAATCTCAAGCGAAGGAATGGAAGTTGATCGAGCAAAAATAGAGACTATTTCTCGATTACCTCCTCCATCCTCTGTAAGAGCAATCAGAAGTTTCCTAGGGCATGCCGGATTTTATAGAAGGTTTATCAAGGACTTTTCAAAAATTTCAAGGCCTCTAACAAAATTACTTGAAAAGGATGCACCCTTCATCTTTGACAAGGAATGCAATCAAGCATTTCTAACCCTCAAGGAAATGCTAGTCAATGCACCTATCATGATAGCGCCGGATTGGAAATTTCCTTTCGAAATCATGTGTGATGCAAGTGACTTTGCTGTTGGAGCAGTCTTGGGACAAAGAAAAGAAAGGCATTTCCACCCAATCTATTATGCTAGTAAAACTCTTAATGATGCACAAGAAAATTATACAACTACAGAAAAAGAATTACTAGCAGTGGTGTTTGCTTTTGATAAATTTCGTTCTTATCTTGTTCTTTCTAAAACTGTAGTTTATACAGACCATGCAGCCATCAGGTACCTTTTCAAGAAGCAAGATGCAAAACCCCGTTTGATCAGATGGATTCTACTCCTCCAAGAATTCGACATCGAAATCAAGGACAAAAGAGGAGCAGAAAACACTGCTGCAGATCATCTCTCACGCTTAGAAGACCCAGCTTTGGAAACGACCAGAGACGAGCAAATCAACGAGAAATTTCCCACAGAATCCTTGGAAATGATGGAGAGTAGACAAGAGCCGTGGTATGCCGACTACGCTAATTTTCTAGCTAGCGGTATAGTCACCAAGGGATGGCCACATCATCAAAGAAAGAAATTCTTTGCTGATGTAAAGCATTACTTTTGGGAAGACCCCTATCTTTTCAAAATGTGTGCCGACCAGCTCATCCGAAGGTGCGTCCATGGTAATGAAGCACGAAGAATTCTCCGTCATTGTCATGAAGGTCCATACGGAGGACATCACGGTGCCGCAAGTACCGCACGAAAGGTATTTGACTCAGGATTTTACTGGCCAACCATTTACAAGGATGCACAAAACCTTGTAAAGACATGTGATGCCTGCCAGAGATCAGGTAATATTTCTTCCAAACACGAAATGCCTCAAAATGGCATTCTCGTTTGTGAAATCTTCGATGTGTGGGGACTCGATTTCATGGGACCTTTCCCACCTTCAAAGGGAAACAAATATATACTTGTGGCAGTCGATTACTTGTCTAAATGGGCAGAGGCCGAGGCTCTTCCAACAAATGATGGAAGAGTAGTGGTAAAATTTCTAAAAAAACTGTTTTCTCGCTTCGGGACACCAAAGGGTTTAATAAGTGATAGAGGTACCCATTTTTGCAATCATCAACTCGAAAAAATATTAACAAGGTATGGGGTCTATCACCGGGTCTCAATAGCATATCACCCTCAAACAAATGGGCAAGCCGAAGTGACTAATCGAGGTTTAAAACGAATACTTGAAAAAACCGTAGGAATAAATAAGAAAGAATGGGCCGACAAATTAGACGACGCTTTATGGGCTTTTCGAACTGCTTATAAAACCACTATAGGCACAACCCCATATAAGCTGGTCTACGGAAAAAGTTGTCACTTGCCAGTAGAAATAGCTCACAAAGCCTACTGGGCAATAAAAAACGTAAACTTAGATTTAGAAACTGCCGGTAAAAATCGATTTTGTCAAATAAATGAATTAGACGAGCTAAGGAATTATGCATATTCTAACTCCGAAATTTATAAAGAAAGAATGAAAAATTTACATGATAAATATATTAAATCTAATGAATTTCGGGTAGGAGATCAAGTTCTATTGTTTAATTCGCGACTTCGATTATTTCCTGGTAAACTAAAATCTAGGTGGTCAGGACCTTTTTCCGTCACCCATGTTTTTCCGCACGGTGCAGTAGAAATTAAAACTCGAAATGGGATACCATTTAAAGTCAATGGCCAACGGCTAAAACTCTACCGAGGGTCCATTGAGGATGAGGAAGAGGAGATCTCACTTCAACCGGTTAACGAATAAACTCATACCTGACATGTTACGAACAGGTAAGTGTACGTTTAAAAACCGGTAAGTCTTCTAGCCATTTTCGGAAATAAGGGGGCATGCACACGAGCACATAAAAAAAAAAATTTCAAAAAACTTTGCTCGGCACGGGGCCGTGTCCGCTGGACACGGCGCCGTGTTGAGTCAACTGTCGGGATAAAACTATCTTTTCATAACAGTTACCTCATTCCACACGCCCCGTATTGCCGAAAACGCTCTGGTTCCAGGTGATTTTCCGCAGATTTCCGACGTTACTACCGAGTTTAACAACATCAAGGTATGATTCTATCATCTTTAGTAGTTAGATTAGTTACTTGCATTTAGTCAAAACATCAAAAATTGGGGAAAAGTCTAGGGTTCTTCATGTTCATCCGGATCGAACTTCAAATTTTTGATGAAATCTGTTAGTAGTAGTTTAGATTAGTGTAGTAAGAAGTAAATAGACATGTATTGTTGATAGATTCGTTCGATTTCCCCACTAAAACCCCAAACCCTTGTTTTTGAACCTAAAAACACGAAATTGAAAGGGTAAACGGTTTATTTTGGGAAAAACGACACTTAGGGTTTCATTTTCGGGGGAAACCGCTACTATTGGGCTAAAAATTTTCAGGTTTTCGAAACCGGGACGAAAAATGAACTTTTTAGGTTACAGACGCCTGGACACGGGGCCGTATTCGCTGAACACGGGGCCGTGTCTAGCCCACTGTTTGCAGTTTCACCCCAAATATCTTTGTTTCGTACTAACTTTTGGTGTATTCTTTTAGATGTCAAAGTTCACAAGGTTCAACGCAAGCGAACTCGATGCTAGGGCACGATATGAGACACTCCAAACAAGACCCGAGGAGTACCCTAGGCGGGCATGTACCGACTTGTTAACCATGGTGAATCAACTCGACCGATTCAACAACATCGTGACAGGGCCACTAGTAGTTGCATTGAACACTCGGCTTCGGTCGGTACATCAATGCACCATGGAGTTCTACAGTACTTTCAATTTCACCTCGAGGTGTGACCCGTTTGACAATGAAGGGGTTGCATTTCGATGTGGCGGGACAATGTACTCGATCTCCATGGCACAGTTTGGAGCTATAATAGGACTGTACGGGGAAGAAGAATCGGGGAATGAGGAGAATACCGGGGGATTACGAGACTTGGATGCAACTGAACGTCAAGCCGCATGGGCTCAGATCGGTGAAGGAATCTACAACCCTAGCAGCACCAAGAGTACCAAACTGAGGGACCCGCTTTACCGCTACATTCACAGACTCCTCACCTACTCGCTGAACCAGCGTCACGACAGTAGTGGCGTTGTAGGGTTGAAAGATTTGATTGTCCTTCACTGCATCCACAACCAGAAGCCTCTCGATGTTCCATATCTCTTGTTACGAAACATGCACCTCAATCGCCTTGCTCACGCTCCTACGCCTATCTTCTTCGGGGGATGGGTGTACCGTCTTTTCAAGCATTTCACGAGAATCCCAAGGTCCTTTGAAAGGAGTCCATGGTCGGGACGAGTTGACTACCACATTTGCCGAGCCATGAACTTACTTTATGAGGCGGAAGACGGGACGGTGAGCTTTCAAAGGACACAAGGCTATGCATGGAACCCACAAGAGGCTCTAGTTCTTCATGCACCACCTCCCCACTATCAGTACCAACCCCATGGCGATCCGGGTCAATCCTCCTCACAAGGAGGCGGTTTTCCTAACTTTCAAAGCTTACATGATCTTTTGCAGGAAAACCTCATGTGTACCAGGAACACCTACAACCTCGCCAACAACACATACCACCGGGTTGGAGCTATTGAGCGCAACATCAACGATATACAAGATGATATCGGTAGCATCCGGGAGTACATGGCGGGGCATGGGGATGGAGGTGATGATAGCGGTGAAGACATGGACATTTGAAGGAACAAGGGGCAGGTTGGTGATGAGCCCACAGGTTTAAGTACCCTTCTCTATCGAACAATTTACGGCCTGCGTGCCTCTTGTTGAACAATTTACTTTCTTTAACTGTTTTTTTATTTTTCGTTTTATTTTCACTTTATGCTTAGAAACAATTAACGTTGGTAAATTAGGATGGTTTATGTTTGTTTGGTGTGGTATTGAGTGATTAAACAGGTACAATGCAAGGGTTAGAGTGCTAAACATTAGCACTTGCAGCCCCAAAATGGAGAAACCGGGAGACAAACCTGTTTTTCAGGCTCACAGACTGTCCACACGGGGACGTGTCCAGCCGACACGCCCCCGTGTTCATCTCCCAGACCTGCTGTTTGGTTACTGACCTGCAATTATTTGCCAGACACGAGGCCGTGTCCAACCGACACGCCCCCGTGTTCATCTTCTGTAAGTTTTTATTAATGGCAGTTCGCCACGGGGCCGTGTCCACTGGACACGGGGCCGTGTCCAGGATGGCAGTAACATAAATCTTTGCTTTTTAACCCACTTTTACACATTCTAATCAACCGAAAATATTATTTTTGGGACACATTGAGGACAATGTGTAATTTAAGTGTGGGGGGGGGGGATGCTAAAACCTTGAATTTTGCAAATCCTAATTACAAGCCTTACACAAAACTCTATTGGAATCGCTAAACACCCCAAATTTTTTCAAAAACTTTTCGTTTTTTTTTACTATTTGCTTGTCTTGGTTTGATTTGGAAATAACAAGTTCTAAAAAGGTTATATTTTTACAAATTTACAACCGATAGCGTCGTGATAATAAAGAACCAATATAAGAAAATTACGAAACGGCATAACAAGTCTAGTTAAAAATTCGATTATATATACTTGATCACATTAAAAACCCATTCCCACAAAAGTGAGTTTTGAGCCTTTATTGAGCATACAAATATACATCTTTAGACTAAATGCTCATTTTTCGTTTCTTGTGTGAATAGCCGCTTGGTTCTTACAACTCTAGAACTTGCCACGACGATACATTCCCGGTCCTTACCAACTTAAACCCAAGTAAATAAGCGATGGAGGCATTAGGACTAACCATATTTTTCTTTCTACACCATTATTTTTCATTTTTACCACCTACCCAAATCCCCCTAGTTAGCCCCTTTAAGCCTAAACCTTTCATTTCATTACCCCAAAACCCTTTTTACCCACCAAAAACCTTTTTTTTTTTTTTTATTTTTCACCCTTTATTTTAGTAACAAGCTCGGTTTTTCGTAAGCTCGCCATTTTATGTGATTTAAAAAAAAATGATGGTGAAGTCAAAAACAAACAAAAGCTATATAAAAGCTTGTTTGGAGAAATACTTCAAAATAAAAAGTCACTAAAAAAAACAAGGTATGTCACGAAAACCGACGCTTTTTACAATTTTCGCCCTTTTACTAACCACTAACCCAACCACCCACCTTTAACCCAAGCCTAACCCTTCACCCAAAAAGTCCTCTGGATATTTACAAAGGTAAAAAGTTAAAAAGGAGGAGGATTGATTGCTTGGCAAGCCTATGGAAGGCGTAAGTTCCATGCCGCTCTCGAGTGATTCACTAAAAATTACACCTTCGGCCGAGTGTTGAGTGATCTCCCGTGAGGTATGTGAACTTGTATATGAATGGAATTTTAATAAGGCATGCTATGCCCAAATAAGTAATTTATCTTATGAAACGTTCTAAAAAAATCATAACGAATAGGATTGTAAATAAATAAAAATAAAACTTACAAAGATCTTGGATTCCCGACACTCTAGGACAAGCCCAAAAACTTTCTCTTCTACCCATTCCATTTGGGAGTGTAAGCCACATTTAAAGAGTTTTGCTTGAGGACAAGCAAAAGTTCAAGTGTGGGGGTATTTGATGTGTGTAAAATGCAACATATAAAACACATCAATTAAGGCATAAAACTAACCATTTTTAAGTACTAATGTTGGAAAAAGAGTGTTTTTGTCTTTCTTTTGTATTTTCAGGATGAAATGAGCTCAAATTCACAAAAGAAGCAAAAAGACAACTAATTCTAGCATAAATACAAGAAAAGGAATAAAAGTAGACTGCCCGGACCCTCAACGGCATCCTCCAAGGCAAAGAAGAGAAAGCAGAAGACTGAACACGCCGCTGGACACGGGGCCGTGCCCAAGAAGCAGCATAAAAGACAAACCTATAGAAGCTTCTATTGCCCACCACGGGGCCGTGTCCAGCGGGCACGGGGGCGTGGTGAAAGTACAGCAGGCGCATTAATTGGAATTGCGAATTACAATTAATGAGGAGAGAGAGTGTCAGACGGGCATGGGGGCGTGTCCAGCGGACACGGGGCCGTGCCCAGCCTTCTGTTCAGCCTATAAATAGGAGTGCTTGGTTTCATTCCATCTCATCCCTTGGCACACCACCTCTCTCACACTTCATCCACCACCCACCACCACCATAACACCATCATCCACCACCATCATCCATTGTCCATCCTAGAGTGTGTGAGTCGTCTCGGGATTGATCGTAAGAGTTCTTGACAATCAAGGCCATGTTTGCCTAAGTCTCTTACATCACTTGGTGAAGACAAGTGTTTAGTATAATACTTTTTATTTTTAATCTTTTGCACTTTTTATTTGGTTTTGTATTAATGACTTTAATAACTAGTTACTTATGTTGAAGGTGATCTTTCCTTATCGTTTGTCCGTGGTGTCTTGGCGTTATTTTACTGTCTATATAAAATAAAAGATTTTCACCATTCATATCTCCACGGTCTATATGGAGGTATGTTGGCTACCTGGTCGGGGGTTAAGGGAACGGTTTGGTAAAGGTCTTGCCCTTGTTCAGCGTTTAGAGGTCCTGCTTGGGACCTGGGTCAAATTTAGTAGGATCTCCTTCAATGCCCATAGGTATTGGATGGCGGGGATCCAAACTCTTTGACCCCCTCATAAGTTAACTACTATTAATACTATAACCCGGCTATTTAGGACTGTATCCCTGCTGACTCAGACTACTTAGCCGAGGGTAACGTCACCGCCAAAAGCGGGGCCTACCACAATTTGCATTAATAACTTAATTCATTATCTTTCAATAATCCGACCCTTTAGGATTGTATCCTTGCTGACTCAAACTACTGGGTTGAGGGTAACGTCGCCTTCAAAAGAGGGGCCTACTACAATAACTAAGATAATCTCTTAAACAAGTGCAAAAGTGCGAAAATAATCAAAGGTTATAATAATACACGTGTCGGATCCAAGTGATTCATTTTGTCTATCTGTTTTTATTTTATTTTATTTTTCAGCATTTAGTTAGTTTTTATTTTCTTAGACTAAAACATTTTTCTTACTTTTTGGTTTGATTAGACGATGAGGATAAACCGGTATTAAAAGTTCTTGTGTCCTTGGACGACCTCGGTATCTTACCAACACTATACTACGTCCACGATGGGTGCACTTGCCCATATGTGTGTTTAGTGTTAGTAAATATCGTGTTTTTATAAATTTAAAACTTGGCTAAAAGTGTAAAAAGGGCTTAAATATACATCTAAAATATATCGCACTACACACGCATCACATATACTTGGGAAAAAAACGAATATGATCTGTTTACTTTATAGCTTTAAAATTTCATACAATGACATATAATATTCTGTATAAAAGTTTATACTATTTTATGTTTTTCATTTTAATATGTAATAAGTCATTACTTTAAATACATTTTTAAACTTTTTTAGAGAGCTTAATAGCATAATTTTTTTTTGCCGTACCAATAATAAACTTGCTAGTTTGAAATAAGGACATGTAGCAAAATATGGTTTAGGAAATAAAAGTAAGATGTATTATGTATATAACTAAATAGAAAAATATATTTTTTAGTATGATGATAATAAACTTAGTAAGTTAGTAAGTCTATGATTCATAGAATAATACTTTATAGTTTATAATGGTAAAAACATACCAAAACTATGGATTCCTTATCTTTTCTCTTTCTGAATATCATCCTCTTTCTGAATATCATTCTCCAGACCAACACAATAAAAACCAAAACCAAATTGCCCTAAACTCCCCCACCCTCTACACAAACTTCATCTTCCTCCGTAGTGTTGAAAATAGCATAATATGTTCATTCATATACTAGCTTTATTAGTTATTGGACTTGTTTTATAACTTGGGCCGGTCTGTTATAACTAACATAAGCTGGACTTGTGTTGATTCATTCGGTTATAACAACTTCTGGATGGATCAGTATTATTGTTTAAGTACAAGGGTGCAAAGTGTAAATGTGTGCTTGCAGGTGTATAAAAAGGCCTCTTTGAGAGCTAGGGTTCCAGAAGTTTCATCTCATTTTCTTTGTACACTTTCACACTATGTTTTTGGAGATTGTTCATTCCATTGCTCACCTACAACAGATATTCATCTCTGTTCATCCAAGATGGTTGCTATGTTAAAGTTATGGTCTGATGAAGATTAGTTATGAATCTTGTCAGTTGTTGATCAGATTGAAGTTCCCCCAATATTTCCACTCTCACGCTTCTCTCATTCATCGGTGATATTAGGGTTTATTCAGTCTTTGTATTGTTAAAAGTTTGTTCAGTATTGGTTCTTTGTTCTAGTTTTCTGCAGTTTGTATTGTAAGATGATCTTGTATTGAAGGTCATCTTGTATTTCTCTCTGTTTGTGAGAGTTTTGATCTGCAGTCGTTGATGATCATCTGTTGATGATCATCAAGGTATTGTATTGGACTTGTTTTTCTATTTCTGATCTCACATATTGTGAGATCTAGGGTTTGGGGGGTGTTTTTTGGTTTGGGTTAAATAATAAAGTTTTACGTCACGTTTTGTCGCTTCTCTGTTGTTTTGTATTGTTTTTTTGTGTTGTTTCTTTGTGTTGTGAGGAACAATCATACCATTTGACATGGTATCAGAGCTTTAGGGCTCCGATTATTTGTGTTTTCCGCTGCTGCTTAGGTTTGATCTAGATCTAGGGTTCGAGGAATGTTATCTGGAATGTTATCTAGATCTAGGTTTGATATATGTTATCTGGAACATATAAAATCTTGCTGATCCGTTCTATATTATTCAGATCTGATCGGTTGTTTTCAGGTGAAAAGAGTGCGTTGAAGACTGCTCGTTAAGATCTAAGTTCGTGCTTATGGTTCTTGATATTAAAAGTCAAGATTTGACATGTTGTTTACCAGATCTGAAGGTGTTCTTCGGAGATCCGCAATCCACCAAAAGAACTATTCACAGAGAATCACGAGAAACTGTTACAGAAGGCCTGTGTTGTGTCACAAGATCAGGTTATTTGTCATCATTTTGGTGTTAAGGCATATCTTGGCTGGGTTGGGTGAACCAACAATCGGATTTGATAAAAGGGAGTGTCATATCCTGTTCTTATGTGTTTGCATATATATGTTGCATTTCTTTGTGATTGTTTTAGTTACAGTTGATCACATTAACACTTATTATATGTTCATCACTTGTGTGATAAGTTTTTTATTGATTGTGTGTTTGCATCAACTTTAATTAATCCTTGATATGCTACTCTGAGTTGTATGACTACCTGCGTCTAGTTCTGGTTGATTTATTGTGTATGCTATTGTACCTTCATACTATAGTTGGAGGATTTTGTTGATAACAAATGACTGAAGGTGGATCTGATGTGATAACTAAAAGTCTGAAACACTTGTTAAAAAGGATGCTTGTGATCTGTTATATCTTCATGCTAAAGACTAGGTGTTTAACTGTGGTTAAAAGTCAAACTAAAGGGAATTGAAAACTATATTGTATGGGTCAATACTATGAATTAACTTACAAGATAAAAGAAAATTAGCTTTATTGATAAAACATGTATAAAATCTACCAAGATGAGGTATTTTTTACTAGACAAAGGGAAATATATTTTATGTTCTCTCGTGTGATTCTCTCAAGCCGTTTCATTGTTCTAGATCCAGTTTTTATTCGTCGAAATGGCTGTTATCATTAAATTGAAAGGTTGATATCTATGATGATTCTAAGTGATTATTCATAAGGGATTGAGCATATTTGGTTTTGTTTTCCTGTTAGATCTAGTTGTGTGAGCTATAAGTTTTTTGTTGAGATTTCCCAGTTGTTTTGATCAGATTTAGTCATGTATATCGTTCAGTTTCAGTTGCATTTCTAAGTGTTAGGGTTTGGTGTTAATTGGTGAAATGTATCAGATCTTGAATTTTAGTTGTACAAGATTGTTGATCCTTATTAATTTTTCATGTATTTGGAACTGGTATAGTATACTGTGTTGAATTTCCGCTGTTGTCTTGTGTTCAGATCAGTTGTTTGTTTTCTTCTTCTTGTCTGTTCTGTTTTTTTTGGTGATTGCAGGTATAGATCTTGTAAGATCTGTTTGGATGTTGTGTGACGCAATCTATTTGGTGTTTGGATACTGCAAGATCTGCAAAGTCTTGTAACATCAGTTTGGTGCTGAAGAAGGAGTTCTTTTGTCGATTGCTTATTGAAGACCTGTGTTGGTCTCTAAAACCCTTGAAGGTTTTTAGGGCAAACCAACCAGGGATATTTTGCTGTGACTTGGCTAGTTTTTTTGTAGTTCTTGAAAACTACAGTTGTGGTCTCTGTTGATATTATACGCACCCTCTGTAAGATCTTTCCTGTCTCGTCACTGTTTTTATTTTTTTATTTTTGTTGGTTAGTTGAAGTCGGGATAGTGAGGACCGGCATTGTTGTTTATTTGTTGTTGTTGATTTCGTGACTATTTTGTGTCTTAGATTGTGGCTCCTGTATTAAGACCTGTCCAGGCACTATAAGTGATGAACCTGGAATCTGGAAACTGATACAGCTTCGCCTTAGGATTTTACATCTAGTTTTTTGTCTATTTGTGTTTTTTGTTCCTTGACTGGTTTATTGGTTGATTCTGTTTGTCTATGTGTTAGATGTTGTGTGTGTGTCTATTGTTTGTTCGTCATTGGTTGTTGATTTAGTTTTACAGTTTGTTGTTTGTTTACGTGATGATATGTGTAAATGAAAGATTCTTGAGTTGTTTGTTTGCTCAAAAGTTTTTAAAAAAAATGTATGTTTGATACATGAGTTATGTGTGATTTTCATCTGTGTCTATGTGGTTTCTTGTATAAAGGTGGTTTAAAAATCTGTCATTATATGTCTATTAAAATTGTTGAATGCAACATTGTTTTTTGAATACCTAAAAAGGTTTATAACAGAGTTTTGGTTTTAAATTTCAAAGGGTTATCCAGGATCTCAAAATTGTGTGTTATAAGAACCATATCTACTGTATTTTGCATGTCTGTCTGGTTGCTTGATTATCATGATAGAGGATGGTGTCTAAGTAAAAAAAAATATTTTCTAACTCATACGTTGTTTAGTTTGAAAGGTTGTCTTCTGATTGTTGAATCATGTGGTTCAGTGTATTGGTTCAAGATTGTTTCTTGAATTATGTTCTATCTTGTCTAAGAGTTGTTGTCTCTTGTTGTGTGGTTAGGTGAACCATGTGGTTCGAGTGTTTCTAACCAGTTGTGTTGTCTCAAGATTGTTCTTGGATATGTTTTACAGCCTTGTTTATCTCTTTGGTAGGTGAGATGTTTTTTCTAGTTGAAAAAGTTCTCTGTTTTTTATTCACCCAGGGGGTCTTTTAGTTGTAAATTTGTTATGTGACGTAGAATTGTGTGATTCTAAGTTTTGTCATAACAGTTTTTTGAATCGTATAATTCAAAAGTTTCAGACTTGGTTCTGGTTTTTTAAAAAGTCGTGTGACTTCTTATGGTCTTGAAACATGTGATTCAAGTTTTCAGACATCGTTCTGAGTTGTATAGAGGTTTATAACTCTTTGTTTTTTATCAGGTATGTTTCTTGAATTATGTTAGAACCATGTTGTTCTTCATTCGTTGTACTATTAGTATTGTATCTGATAGTTGTTTGGGATTTTGTAATTCCATGTTTGATGCTCATGTTTGCATGTCCTGTCTTAGTTGTGAAAGTCGTGTGACTTTATGTTTGTCAGATGTGTATCTGATAGTGTTATGCATTTGGTATGGCTCTTGTGATTTTGTAGTTGTTGTGGAGTTGTAAAAGGTTTTTTTGCTTTATTCAAATTATCTTTGAGTTCTTCACACGTATTGTTTTTTGGACTTGGTTCTGAATTCTTAGAATCGTATGATTTGTTGTTTTTCAGTCTTTGTTCCGAGTTATGTTGTCTCGTGTGAGATATATTGTTCTGGTTACAAATTGTGTAATTCTGTGTTTAACTAGGATTTATTTGACTGTGTCTTATAGTCTTGGTTCTTGGATGTATGTGATGTTAGCCTTGTATTTTTTCTCTTGTGTAAGAGATGTGTTTCTGGTTGTGCATTTTGCCAGAGATTTGTGTAGGCTATCATTGTTGTCTGATGTTCTTGTCATAACAGTTTATCTGTTTTGTTGACTGTTTGTTATCGAGAGTTCTTTGATTTGTTGTTGGTGTTTGTGTTACTTCAAGGAATCTCATGTCTTGTCTTGTAGTTTGTTAGAGTTAGGATTTTAGTTATAAAAATCCTACTTTTCGATTTGTTTCTTGGTGTTGTTGATTACATGGTTCTGTTGGAAGCAATGTTTTAAAATCCAGTTTTTATATCGTTTCGGATTGGGTTCAGAAACGGTTTAACTGGGTGTACCGGGTGGTTTAACCGATTCTACTGGATGGTTCAACCGGTACTACCAGTCTCGGTTTAAACCGGTTTTTTAAAAAAAAAAAACATTGGTTGGAAGTGGTTAGGGTTGTGTTTTGCATGGTATAGTTTTTTGGCAAATATTAAATGCAGTGTGCTTGTTAAAATCTGGTAAAAATGCCATATTAGGTTCTTTGGATCTTATCTTTCACGAGGAGTAAGATGTGAAATAAACCTGTTTTTTTTTTTCAATGCTTGTGATGTTATTGATTTCGTTATAACTTGTTTCTGTTTGTAAAATTGCTGGAGGTTTGATTTGTACGGTGCATGATGTTATGAGAAATAAGTTGAAAATGGTTAACATGTATAGTATATGAATGATGGGGGCGTGTTGAAAATAGCATAATATGTTCATTCATATACTAGCTTTATTAGTTATTGGGCTTGTTTTATAACTTGGGCCGGTCTGTTATAACTAACATAAGCTGGACTTGTGTTGATTCATTCGGTTATAACAACTTCTGGATGGATCAGTATTATTGTTTCAGTACAAGGGTGCAAAGTGTAAATGTGTGCTTGCAGGTGTATAAAAAGGCCTCTTTGAGAGCTAGGGTTCCAGAAGTTTCATCTCATTTTCTTTGTACACTTTCACACTATGTTTTTGGAGATTGTTCATTCCATTGCTCACCTACAACAGATATTCATCTCTGTTCATCCAAGATGGTTGCTATGTTAAAGTTATGGTCTGATGAAGATTAGTTATGAATCTTGTCAGTTGTTGATCAGATTGAAGTTCCCCCAATATTTCCACTCTCACGCTTCTCTCATTCATCGGTGATATTAGGGTTTATTCAGTCTTTGTATTGTTAAAAGTTTGTTCAGTATTGGTTCTTTGTTCTAGTTTTCTGCAGTTTGTATTGTAAGATGATCTTGTATTGAAGGTCATCTTGTATTTCTCTCTGTTTGTGAGAGTTTTGATATGCAGTCGTTGATGATCATCTGTTGATCATCAAGGTATTGTATTGGACTTGTTTTTCTATTTCTGATCTCACATATTGTGAGATCTAGGGTTTGGGGGGTGTTTTTTTGGTTTGGGTTAAATAATAAAGTTTTACGTCACGTTTTGTCGCTTCTCTGTTGTTTTGTATTGTTTTTTTGTGTTGTTTCTTTGTGTTGTGTGGAACAATCATACAATTTGACGTAGATGCAGAGGCCGATGCCCTATGGCCGTTTTATGCACCGTTTACCCATAAAGCATCCCAAACCCTCGGCAACACTACACACATCAACATCCATTTCTTTTTGTTGAATCGTGACGGTGATCAAGATGAAGATTGGTCCCGAAACCCGCACCGGAAACGTTGGTGTTTCGAGGCAACTGGCGTTGCGGCCGCTGGAGTCAGCGATTGGAAATTGATTGATTGGGTTTTAATGAGACGATGGGGTTATGTAGGGTGTAAAATGATGGCAAATGACATGGGAAAAGGCAGTTGGAGGAGACGCATCGGTTTGGTTTCATCTGTAAAGTCATGACGGTAGGAACCGTGAGTAGGAGACGTAGATGGAGAGGTGTCTTTTTGGATGTATGACAGTTATAATTTGGTGATTCGGTATCACGGCAATAGCTTCGGTAACAATGATGTGGAATTCAATTTAATTATTCTGAACCGACGTAATGTTTTGTGAAATTCAGTTTAATTTTTCTGAGCCGGTATAATGTTTTGTGGTGTCTTTTTGTTACTTTTTGTATGGTATAGTAATTAGAAAAAAAAACTATAGTAATACCATACTCAAATTAATGTGATTAGATGCTCGTTTTATGGTTTATTTTTTTTTATATAAAAATATTATGAAAATGCTATGGCCAAGTGAGGAATTAGCTTAAAAATCAACAACATGTTTTAAAAATTATACTAGCATATATTATAAAATTTGAAATTACTAAAAGTTTTATAATTCTATAAATTATATTTTTGTTCTCCTTATATGTATTATACCTAGTAGATACTCTTGCGTGTTGCGACGGAAATTCAGTCAGTATTGGTTTGGGTCATTATGGTACTAAGCAAAGGAGAAAATATAAAAACTAAAGTTGTGATATGCTCAAAAATATATTGACACATGTTTTACATTGATTGAAAGCTATAATATCGATACCAATACAGTAACAACACTCATATAGATTAAACTCGTCATACGTGGTTGCATTTGTTTTTTTTTTCTCGACAATGCAATATAAATTTTATTTGAAACAGAGTTGTATTAAAAACAACAGTCTGATGACGAACCGAGTCGGTATAGTAATATTTACAATGGTTTTAACAAAAGTTGTATCATGTAACTCAAAAAATAAATTTGTGTTTTATATCAATCAAAGTTTTTCAAAAGCAAATGTACTTGATTTTAGATACTATAAGATAATAATACAATTCAATACATAAACTACATTAGGAATTCCTTTGATAAGATATAATCTTTTCCATTAAATTCTCTTGGTATGTATAACTGTAAAAAAAAAAAAAAAAAAAAAAAAAAAAAAAAAAAAAAACCATCAAATTTAAGATACATACAATGGCAATCAACCATTCAACCGTGTATATCCAAATTCCATATATTCAACATTTCAACATATATATCACGGTCAAATACACTCATATAAATCTCAAAATTTTGAAAAAACCAGCATCCAAATAAAACTCAAGACATGCATTTCAAACATGAACATCACTTTAAATGCATATTTTCAAATGTCTAGTTTAACATTTCCAAACAAATCCCGTAAAGAAAATAATCTCACTTTTGACATTTTGATGTTTTTTTTTTTTTTTTTTTTTTTTTTTTTTTTTGAAAATATATAGAAACCATTGAAGATATATCATGTTAATCCCTAGTGTTCGCATGTGAATCTTTGCCAAGAAGATCTTCCAAAAGCTTATCATCCAAATACTCGAATTCGATCACCGGATCCCTTCCGGTTTCCAACCTCCCATGGTTCGCACTCGAAGACGCCATCAAAGAACGCGACGACGACGACGAGAACGACATTGATGAGGCAGGGTTCCCTACAAATGTTGGTAATGAAGAAGAGGTGGAGGGGGAGGTCAACAGCATCTCCGCCGAAAATGAGTCAACATTCCGGTAATGACCATCATTAGGGAAATTAAGAATAGCTTGATGCCCACGTAACGCATACGCTGCTCTGTCGTAAGCCCTAGCAGCCTCCTCCGCAGTATCAAACGTCCCTAGCCACGAACGCGCACCGTTTCTCGTCGGATCACGTATTTCTGCCGCGTACCGCCCCCACGGCCGCCTTCGAATGCCTCTATACTTGTTTTCTCTACGTCCTCGTTCACCAGTTCCGGCAGGTTCTTGATTATGTGTGTCCATATATATCCTTTGTGTTGTTGAAAGTGTGAAGTTGTTGGTATAAATCAGTAGATAGATCCTTTGTGTTGAAAGTGTGAAGTTGTTGGTATAAATATATCCGAAAAGAATATTGTGGGAAACTTATGAGTCGTATGTGGTGGATTGAATTTTGATTCAAACCTTTGAAAGACTAGCCGCCAATATATATCGTGAAGCTTCGTGCGCACCTAACAAGAACAAGTAGTGACAAGTTGCTTGTGCACGTGAGCATACAAAAAAGAATAGTGTATTTAAGGAAAATACGATTTTTCAAATTTATCGTATTACTACTCGATTTTATAATAATTGCTTTGAAATATCATATATTCCCACACACTTATAAGAATTCATTAGTTTCTAAGTGGAGGGAGGTGGTTCACTAGTGATAGAATTCTATCACTCACAAGCACTAATTAAGTTCTGTCATGTCATCGACCATTTTTCCATCACTCACAACCTTTTTTAGTTGGGGTGGTCATCACTCACCACCACACCCAACAATTTCCTCACAACCAACAATTACACTCACAAAGCAAAAATAATAACGCGTTGAAAATATCACGAAATCGTGTTTTCGTTATAATATAACGCATTGAACAATATGCCGGCGGTGGGGTATAACGCGTGATGGATGGTGACCGTGATAGTTTAACGCACCGCCCCGGCAACCCTAACAACTTATATATACTTTTTATTGTATTTTTAAAACTATTATATATACTTTTTATTGTATATTTATATATTCACTTTTGGTGCATGTAAAGTGCTTTAGGTAATTTTATGGATATCAGATAATACCATACTCATATCAAACTCAAGAAAATATTTAAAACTAACTTCATGTCCCGTTACTCGTCTCGTATGTTACGAGTTTTGGGTTTAAATGTTGCGGTTAAGGATGGCAATGCCAGGGGCGGACCTATGTGTTTTTTGGGTGGGTGGGCGGGTGGGCGGGTGCACCCATTGAAAAAAAAATAGTGTATTTTTAGGCAAAAAACACGACCACACCTCTAGCAAATGACGGATCCGCCACTAGGCAATGGTTGGGTATGAGACGAGTATTGGTAATGCCAGTCCCATACCCTGCGTATAAAGTCGTGTCTTATACCCAGCCAAATGCTCGTCGGGTATATATCAGACAACAACTCGGCTAGTATCGAGTAGTTTGTTAAAATAATGTTCGTTGGGTTTTTCGAATATACTTAGTGCTTTCTATTCTAAGTTTTACATAATCATATGTTTTTAACAACTACGACAAATAAAATGTTATAAATTATGTATTATCACCACCATAAAAGTTTGAAAAATCCAAAATTACATGAAATTTTATGATGATATAAATCTCATAAATAAATTCAAACTTAGTAGGATAAATAAATATAAATGATATTAGCAAACAAATATTACAATTTTTTTTTTCATTTTTTCATATAATGAAACCGGTAGAATGCAATTGTTACTAGACTTAAAGTCTTGGTAAATAAACTAAAATAAAAAAAATCGGGTATATGCTCCGAGTTGATAGTTCGGGTAAACAAGTATATGATTTCGGGTAATCGGGTTAGGTATCACCTAATTCCAATCCCATATCCGGCCGGATACCCATACCATTTCCCGTCCCAAATGTTTCAGATTTCGTGTTTACTCATCGGGTTTGGGTACAAATGTCATCTCTACTTCAGGTTTCAAATCTTTTGCCATCCGTAGATGTTAAGAGCCTTATTTAGAAGGTTGCATCCAATCACATTCATGAATAACTTACGGGTATGTGTATGATGAGCGCACGACTAGTGGCTAACTTATACATTGCTACACATTATACTCAACACCTACTCCACTTTGTCAGCAGGACAATCGAATCCAACTACTATACCTTAATAGGGGTTTAGACTTTATCACGAATGTGTTGAACATGTTGTTTTCCATATGTTCACATATCGTGGATCTGTTTATAATGTCTACATTTTGTTATGACTTAAAATCAATACCATTAAGTCATGTTGTGTTACCAAAGTTTCTTTATTTTGTGAATACATGTTACTAGATTATCAAAGTCATGAGACTGTACGACTCTTCTTAATTTACCATAGGACATGGAAGGTTATCAAAGATACATGATTCTAGATTTCTCACTTCAATCTCTTAACTTTAAAATAACTTTATAAAATATCATTTTTAATCCTTGGAGTTTTATGCTTGCTTTTTTTTTATGTATATATCAGTATAAATATAAATTGGTTTATGATTCGATGTAAATGTTTTTCTAAATATGCCGGGTCAAATATTATACCTTTCATCCTTATTTTTATCTATGTTTTGAGTTGGTCACTTAGTATTGTAAATTCTTGTAATTTGATTTACGTTTTTTCCCGATTTTGATCGTCGTTGGGTTAGCAAGTTTTACAACGCCTCCACCCAACGCTGATGGCACGATTTTACGTCTCTCGGCACGCAACGCAGAGCCTTAAGACTAGTTTTATATACCAAACAATAAAAAAGTTGTATCTTTATAAACCATGTGTATTATATGGATTGAATAAATGTAATTTTATATAGTAAACAATAAAAAATTATATTTTTAAAAACTTAGTATACAACTCGGGTTAAATAAATTTAATTTTATATACCAAATAATAACAAAAATTATGACAAAAACACATTGTTTTATATATTTGTAAATGTATACTTATGTCGTTTGTCTTTTTTACATTTTGTTTTACCTATCTAAGTATTCATTTATAAATGTGTTAATCTCTTTTTCTATGTTATTATATATTGTTTTGCCAATTTAAGTATATATATAAAGATCTATCCTTCTATTTTTATATATATTTAGAGATTTATTCTTTTTTTTTAGTTTTATAAATTTATTTTCTTATATACGTATAAATTTATCCTTCTATTTCTTATGATTTAAGGAATGATTTTTGTTAGTTGATAAGTAACTTTTAACTTTATTTATGATTAATTTTTATCAACTTAATTTTAAAAAGATTATTTAACATTTAAGAATAAAATTTAATATTAAATTATTATTTACTTAATTGGGATAAGTAGGAGAGAAAACTTAAGGATAAGATTTAATATTAATACAATATTTAATTAATATGAAATAAGTACAAAAGAGAGACGAGAAAAATTAAAAATTAGATATCTCACACGTGTCACAATTTACTTTATTATATAGATATAGATATAAATATAAATATGTAGGAATCCGTTCGTGTAAAATTAAATAAAAATTCTTTATTAACTTGAATTACAACGAAATTAGGAAAGTATAAAGAGTTCCTAGGAGATCATGTTTGTTTCCAGGATACAACAGCCACAAGCAGTTGCACTGTCGGACTTGACTCCAACCCGAAGGTATACCTGAAGCTTGAAGAAGATGAAGAATTCTGCAGAAGAAGATTGTATGTTTGCTAGTGAATTCGGTGTGTTCGTTCTGCAATAGGATGCGCCTATTTATACTGCAATCTGAAGTCAATACTGAAAAAGAATTAAGTGGGAGAATTAAACTGCATTAAACGTCTTCAATGCATTTTAATTCGTCATTTAATTCTCAGTCAAACGCATTAACTTCGTCAGTTTCGAATGCTGAATCGAAACTGCACAACTTTAACTGCTGCTGGAAGCTTCTGCGCACGCGTGCGCGCAAGACACACTGGTGCGCACGTGCAGGTCTGCACGCATCATGCGCGGTGCATCCTTTTGGCTCACTGCCATGCGCGCGTGCGCCTCAGTCCCATGCGCACCTGCGCTCGTGCGCCACGTCACCTGTAAGCCTCTACGAGCACACGCTACACAGTCGCGCTGTTTTGGCTCACTTTGGTGCGCCGCGCACGTCACCTCAGTGCCCATGCTCCATGCGCAACCGCATGCCACATCACCAACCACTTGGTCCTTGCAACCCTTGTGCTCCACCACGCGCACGCGGTGAAAAATACAAAGGCGGCTCTCGGCGATGCGAGCGTGCAAAGTGCAAAGTGCAAAGTGCGCCATCAAAGCGCCACATTGCGCCTCATCGCCCACGCCATGCGCGCGCGCGCGTGTGCGAGTGCGAGTGCGAGTTAGGGTGCTCCGCACCCTTCGCGAGTACACTAGTGAGTGCTTCTATGAAACAATAAGGATGGAGAGTTCCCACTTAAATACCCCTTTAAGTTCCATCTCTCATCCGATGTGGGACAAGGTGCCACTTTCCCACTTTTTCCAACATTTAAGTTTCAAATACCAAACTTTGAGCATCGATATCTCATTCATCTTAGCTCCGTTTTGGACGTGGTTTAGTTCGTTGCGAAGCTCTTCCGACATAGAACACAAACCCACAAATAAATATATAAAACCCGCTCATTTTATTATATTTATTTCTAGTCCAAAATAGGAAAAAATATTTTCCTATATTTGTGAAAAATGCTATTTTCACAAAATTTCCAACAATCCCCCACATGAATAGAAATCGATCTTTCAAGTTTCAACGATACACTTTAAACAGTTGAGTATTGCAAGATAGGTAGGCGTAACCTTTGAACCTACTTTTGTGAAGCATACTTAGCCTCCTCGGGTCTTGTAGACGCGGTGTCTTTGAACAATCCCCCATTTGTGTAGGCGACAATATACATTCACACAATACTTTCCCTAGTCGAGTCAAGTCCTCATGGTTGTGTCCGTTTATGGTCATGGAACACGTTCCTGGTTCTGCGAGAGCTCTAGGATTTGCGCCTCCCCATAAATCCATTCGAAGCGACCCCACTTCTCTCTAACATAGGTGATTCCTCTGAATCATTAAAAGCATCATGATTAATCTTGGATTTCCTCAAAATCCTTAACCTCAACATGCTTAACCTTACATTCACGCCACTGATTGGAATGGACTAGGAAGTATACAACTCCCTTTATTAATTTTGGGGCACCCCCCAGAGTGACTCCCTTTGGGTTTATGATTAAGTTTGCCTATTGAACCTAGATCTTGGGATCTCCAGTCAACTAGGTTAGGTTTCCCTCATATTCCCTTCATCTATGGGCTTTAGTTCCATTCCTCTTGACAACCTATACACCTTATCTGTGCTTAAGCCTTTTGTTAACGGGTCCGCAATGTTCTCATTTGACCTAACATTGTCAACTGAGATCACACCCGTTGAGATAAGTTGTCGTACCGTGTTGTGTCTACGTCGAATGTGCCTTCATCTGCCATTGTACATTGCGCTTTGTGCTCTAACAAGCGCAGATTGATTGTCACAATGTATGCAAATCGACGTCAACGGCTTTGGCCGTCTTGGAATATCTTCCACAAATTGACGTAGCCACTCCGCCTCTTCCCCGCTTTTATCTAAAGCGACGAATTCGGATTCCATCGTGGATCTAGCTATAACAGTTTGCTTGGAAGACTTCCAAGCTATAGCTGCGGTAGCAAGTGTAAACACGTAACCACTTGTTGATCTGTGATCTTTTATATCCGATATCCACTTCGCGTCAGTGTATCCTTCGATCACTGCTGGATCACGGGTATAATGCAATCCATAGTCTCTCGTGTATCTTATGTATCTAAGCACCCTCGTGATAGCTTTCCAATGATCCTCGCTCGGATTACTGGTGTATCTACTTAGCCTGCTCACAGCATATGCTAAGTCGGGTCTAGTACATGTCATTAGATACATGAGACTACCACTGATCCTTGAGTACTCTAACTGAGAAACACTCTCGCCTCTATTCTTCCTTAGGCGTTGGGTATTATCAATTGGAGTTCGTGCTATACTCGTATCGTCCGAATTGAATTTCCCAAGGATCTTTTCCACGTAGTGAGATTGACTCAACACAAGACCGTTTTGGGTTCTAGTGATTTTTACTCCAAGAATCACATCCGCGAGACCCATGTATTTCATGTCAAACCTCGCTTTCAACATGTCTTTCGTTCTGTTGATCATGTTATCATCACTCCCAATGATAAACATATCATCTACATAAAGACATAAAATCACATAACCTCTTGGTGTGTCTTTAAAATAAACACACTTGTCGCACTCATTTATTTTGAAACCATTGTCAATCATGACATGATCAAACTTTTGGTGCCATTATTTTGGAGCTTGCTTCAAGCCATTCAAAGACTTGACCAATTTACGTACTTTGCCCTCGTTTCCTGGGGCGGAAAAACCCTCCGGTTGTTCCATGTAAATTTCTTCTAAGTCGCCACTTAGAAATGCGGTCTTTACATCCATTTGGTGAACTTCCAAATTTCTTAGAGCCGCAATTGCAAGAACCAATCGTATAGAGGTTATTCGCGTTACAGGCGAGTAAGTATCAAAGTAATCTAGACCCTCCTTTTGTCTAAATCCTTTGATAACTAACCTTGCCTTGTATTTATCAATACTTCCATCGGCTTTCATCTTCCTTTTGAATATCCAACGATATCCAAGTGGTTTACAACCAGGTGGAAGATCTACTAACTCCCAAGTATGATTTTGCAATATAGAATCAATTTCATTCTTAATTGCTTCTTGCCATTGAGGTCCTTCTGCGGAGGTAACCGCTTCGCGGTAGGTATTGTGCTCACCCTCAACCATATAGCTCATGAAGTCTGGACCAAAGGATTTTTCAACCCTTTGTCGTTTACTTCGTCTAAGCTCACCCTCCTCGACCTCGGGTCGTTCATGTCTTTCATCTAATCGCGTAGATGAACTTGGTCCTGCTTCATCTAACCATGTAGATGAACTTGGACCTGCTTCATCAACCGCTCTTGATGAAGTCGCGTGTGTTTGTCCTAACATAGGAAACACATTCTCAAAATATGAGACGACGTTAGGATTTGCCTCTATGATAGTGTGTTTATGTACATCGGGATTCTTGGACTCATGTACAAGAAAACGATGTGCGCTACTTTGATGTGCATATCCAATGAAAATGCAATCAACAGTTTTGGGTTCTATCCTAAGAGCCTTAGGAGGTGGTACAATCACCTTAGCTAGGCACCCCCACACTTTCATGTATTTGTACGAAGGCTTCCTTTTTCTCCATAACTCATATGGAGTTTCATCCCTATTTTTCAAAGGTATCTTGTTCAGAAGATAGTTTGCTGAGAGAATGTCGTCCCCCCACATTTCACGGTTCACTCCCGAGCTTATCAACATGGCGTTCATCATTTATTTCAATGTGCGGTTCTTTCGTTCCGCCACGCCATTTGATTGTGGAGAATAAGGAGGTGTACACTCATGTACAATGCCACTTTTTGCGCATAAATCCGCAAAAGGTGCAACATATTCACCTCCTCGATCGCTTCTCAAAGCTTTTATCTTCTTTTTAAGTTGATTCTTAACTTCATTTTTGTACAAGATAAACTTTTCTATTGCTTCGTCTTTACTCTTAAGTAAATACACGTAGCAATAATTAGTACAATCATCAATAAACATGATGAAGTACTTATTTCCTCCACACGTGGGAACCGCTTTTAAATGACACACATCGGTATGAATTAAATCAAGGGGTTCGGTTATTCGTTCAACCGATTTAAACGATGATCTCGTAAGTTTGGATTCGACACAAGTCTCGCATTTGTGATCGGACTCAATATGGAATGTTGGTATTAAATTTAATTTAATTAAACGGCGTAAAGAATTAAAATTTACATGTCCTAGTCTACCATGCCAAACATTAGAAGACTCAATCATGTAAGTAGAAGAAACATTTTCATTCATATTCTTGTTTTCGTTTACAACGGAAACATTCATTTTAAACATTCCATTAAGGGCATAACCCTTTCCAATAAAAGTTCCACGTCTAGACAAGACAAAATTGTCCGATTCAAACACTAGACGAAATCCAAACTTGTTGAGCATCCATCCCGATACGAGATTCTTCCGTATCTCTGGAACATAAAGCACTTTGGTCAAGGTGAGCTCCTTGCCAGAAGTCATCTTCAGGATGACAGTGCCTTCCCCCTTGATGCTTGCGGTAGCTTTATTTCCCATATAAAGCTTTTCTTCACCCGACGCTTCCTTGAATGTAGAGAAAAGAGCCTTGTCTCCACAAACATGGCGGGTTGCACCCGTGTCAACGAACCATCCTTTTGGGTTTTCACCCATCGCGTTGACTTCTTCAATCATAGCCGCTTCCTCGGTTATCATTGCAATCAGAGGCATACCATCCTCATCAACCATATGCGCACGCTCACACTTAGGTTTCTTGCATTGGTTAGCACGGTGGCCCGTCTCGTTACAATTGTAACAAGTACCTTGGAAAGGCGCAGACTTCTTTTTCACAGCCCCCTTTTTCGGTCCAAGGTTGTTAACCTTTGCTTTCCCTTTGTTGTCCTTTTGACCCCGTTTGCCCTTATTACCTTTTGAGGACTCCCCAACTTCCACCATGTTTGCCTTAGCCGAAGCTTGCAAAATGGTGCCTTTTTGGGCCACCCTGTTGTCGTCTTCTATACGAAGACAGACGACAAGTTCCTCAATTGTCATTTCCTTTCGCTTGTGTTTAAGATAGTTCTTAAAGTCCAACCAAGCAGGAGGTAATTTTTCGATCATGGCTGCCACTTGAAAAGTCTCGCTAAGTACCATTCCCTCAGCATGGATGTCGTGTAGTATAATTTGCAACTCTCTGACTTGGTTCATAACAGTCTTGTTATCAACCATTTTGAAGTCCAAGAAACGGGCGACAACAAATTTCTTTATTCCCGCATCCTCCGTTTTGTACTTTTTATCCAAGGACTCCCATAATTCTTTGGAAGTCTTGATATTATAGTACACATTATACAGTGCATCCGAGAGACTGTTGAGTACATAGCCTCGACAAATGAAATCCGAGTGCTTCCAAGCCTCTACCGCGCTCAGAGCCTGAGCGTCGGTCTCCCCTTCCGCAGGTTGGGGAGCGGTTTCCGTCAAGAACCTCGCAAGGTTCATGGTGGTCAAGTAGAAGAACATCTTCTGTTGCCACCTTTTGAAGTGGAGACCCGAGAACTTCTCAGGTCTTTCAGCATGATTTGCCACTGTGGACGCTCCCACAGTGTTGGCAGGGGTACCGACAACAACGTTGGTATTGCTCGTGTTCACATTTTCAGTCGACATTCTGAAAAGTTCCAAGAAATCAAGTTAATAAACTGTTTTCAAAATAATAAATACGCTAATTTATTATTTTTATGAGTGCGAAAAAAAACCCAGCCGTGTAGCTTCTAAGTCCAACTTTGAAGACTACAACGTAGGATTTTTAGAACTCAGCGACAGAAAGGTGTAGAAGCAGAGTTCTGTTTTGACAAAGTCGCTACTTTGAATCAAAACAGAGAAAAGAAAATCTGTTTTTTTTTTTTTAAAACACAACTATATGAATTCAAAACTGGTTCGAATTCACAACAGAATATGTTTGTGATTCTACACGAACGGTGTTTTAAAAAATTTGTTTTAAGATTGTAGGAATCCGTTCATCTAAAATTAAATAAAAATTCTTTATTAACTTGAATTACAACGAAATTAGGAAAGTATAAAGATAACAGAACTGGTTACAACTGAAATAAAATAAAAACAAGAACAGAATTACAAGAAAATAAAATTGTTCTTGGCTGAGAATCGTGTTAGACACGGGTCCCTTAAAACAAATTTCGTGTCTCCCAGGAGATCACGATTGTTTCCAGGATACAACAACCGCAAGCAGTTGCACTACCGGTCTTGACTCCAACCCGAAGGTATGCCTGAAGCTTGAAGAAGATGAAGAATTCTGCAGAAGAAGATTGTATGTTTGCTAGTGAATTCGGTGTGTTCGTTCTGCAATAGGATGCTCCTATTTATACTGCAATCTGAAGTCGAAACTGAAAAAGAATTAAGTGGGAGAATTAAACTGCATTAAACGTCTTCAATGCATTTTAATTCGTCATTTAATTCTCAGTCAAACGCATTAACTTCGTCAGTTTCGAATGCTGAATCGTAACTGCACAACTTTAACTGCTGCTGGAAGCTTCTGCGCGCGCGCAAGACACACCAGTGCGCGCGTGCAGATCTGCACGCTTCATGCGCGGTGCAAAGTGCGCCATCAAAGCGCCACATTGCGTCTCATCGCCCATGCCACGCGCGCGCGTGTGCGAGCGCGGGCGCGAGTTTGGGTGCTCCGCACCCTTCGCGAGTACACTAGTGAGTGCTTCCATGAAACAATAAGGATGGAGAGTTCCCACTTAAATACCCCTTTAAGTTCCATCTCTCATCCGATGTAGTACAAGGTGTCACTTTCCCACTTTTTCCAGCATTTAAGTTTCAAACACCAAACTTTGAGCATCGATATCTCATTCATCTTAGATCCGTTTTGGACGTGGTTTAGTTCGTTGCGAAGCTCTTCCGACATAGAACACAAACCCACAAATAAATATATAAAACCCGCTCATTTTATTATATTTATTTCTAGTCCAAAATAGGAAAAAACGTTTTCCTATATTTGTGAAAAATGCTATTTTCACAAAATTTTCAACAAAATACAGATAATTCAAATTGATTAATGATACCACATCTTAGAAAAAAAATTGATAATGGAAGGGATTTTACCCTTAAGATGATTATATTAGAATGATCAAATTATCAAATACATGATAATGGAAGAGATTTTACCCTTTGAGATGATTAAAATATAATAATCAAAATCATCAAATACATAACAGATAAAAGAATAATATATTGATAGCCAAAAAACTATAAAAGAGAAGTCATGGTTTGATTTAGTGTTCTCGTTGAAATGTACGGAGGTGCAATGAATTTGATGTGTTCATGGTTTAAGATTTGACCACGTCACAGAGTTGTCTGGATATGGTCTTGGCAACTGGTCATTATGGTGTCGCTATTTCGTCAGTCGCTGTCGGCGGCCAATCTTTTCGGTTTGTGGTGTGGGTATAGTTTATAAGGCTAATAAAACAAAACATCGACCCATAACATTACCAGGTTTGTGGTGCGGAATAATTTAGAACTAGTCATAAGCCCCTCCGTCGCCGGATGGACGCGTAAAACTGTACTAACCGAACGACGATCCAAATTGGGGAAAAACATAAAATAAATACATAAATTTAAAACACCAAGTAATCAACTGAAGACATACATAAAAATAAGGATGGAAACATATTATATTTGACTCGACAGAACTCAGGAAAAAATCTACGTCGAAACGTAAACTAATTTGTATTTATATTGACGCGTACATAAAAGAAAGCATGTAAAACTCTAGGGAGTAAATATGACATTTACAAAGTTTTTGAAATGTTAAGAGGCTATACGTGTTAATTTTAAAAGTTAAGGTAAAAATAACTAGAAAAAAAAACCCCCCAAAAAAAGTAATAATAGACAAAATAGGAACTGGTTGTCTAGTTTTTTTTTTTCTTACTTTTTTTGACGACAAATTTATTTTAAACTCTCTCGTCTGTTAGACCTGAATTCAAAACCTCCCCTTCTAAACTTAATGTGTTTAAATATTTTGCCTTTTCTAATGGAGCACCATCTAATTAGTTTTTGTTCTCTTACTAGGTTAAAATCCTATATGCATCACCGATTGAAAATATGATAAATACATAAAATTCTTAAGTGAAAAAAATATATTACATATACGAACGATATTTAAAAAAACCGGAAAGGTATATATATATATATATATATATATATATATATATATATATATATATATATATAGGGTAGGGTTCCAGCGTGAACAACCTCCCAAGAATGAACTGCGTGAACATATCTGGACCGTTGATTTCCTTTTTAGTTGTTAAGGGTAGAATTGTAATTATAAAAAAAGATTTAAATCATTATTTTAATAATTGAATTAAGTTACATCTTTCCTATTTTAAATTCATTATCCAAATTATGTTTTATTTATTAATAATATAATTATCCAAACAAACAACAAATCACCATATTTCAATTTTAATTTTTATTTCATATTTCATCACCAGAATTCAAATTTCGATTTTTAAGATCCACGTAACCTTCATATTTCAACGGTATACACATGTATACTTGGATATAAATAGAACAATACACATGTGTACTTAGATATAAATAGAACAGTACACATGTGTACTCAGCATCGTACATATGTGTAATTATTTACATAACACATACATAGAAACAATACCTTTAAAACTATTTGATATTTAACAAATTATAAGTTCCATAATGTTTTCCAAACCAAACAAAAAAACATATAATTACAAATTCCAGTTTCGTAAAAACAATAAACCCAACATAATCGAAAAAACAAAAAACATAATCTTTTACAACTATTCGCCACGTTGTATGCTAAATCATCCTTATCGACCAAGCAAACAAACATATGTGAATCATCCTTATCGACCTCATACGTGAATCATCTTTATCGACCTTCCATCTCCACTTTTCTCGTTAACAACATCTCCTATAATAGCACAAAAAAACTCAGCAACTAATAATTTGCATAATTCAATACACAAAAAATTATGAGATATCACAAAAACAGACACAATACACATATGTACATCGCGTTAAAATCAGAATACACATGTGTACATCGCATTAAAAACAGAGCAAAATCAGAATACACATGTGTACATCGCAGTAAACCCAGAGCAAAATCAGAATACACATGTGTACATCGCATTAAAAACTGCTTCCGCTGACAACTTTAAGAACAAAACAGGGGCTTACCGAACTAGAACAGCTTCCGCTGACAATTTTTTGCCGGAAAACACCAAACATCGCTAGCTTCAATAAAAACTGTCAACTAAATAGATACAAAAAAATCATACATTACCATAAAATGCTCAAATATTATTCCATATAATCAAAATACAAAAAAAAAATCACATAAACAGTACATACAACTTGAGCAGAAACAAGTTGCTGCGTTGCCTGAACTGGAGCTGCCATACATTAACCAAGAATTGCAAACAGTTAATCAACCCTATATTTTTTATTACCACAGACATATGTATATTAGACATGAAGCAAAAGAGAACACATTCCAAGACATCAAAAGAGTGAACACTGTATACATCAAAAGAACCTACAGAAAAGGGAAAATCACGATCGAATACACACCTGCTGCTTGCACCCATGCCACTGTTGTTCTCGTCACCGGCGCCACCATCTCGGGCCGGTGCTATGTGTCGTCGGTAGCTGCTGGACACTACTATTGTTCCGATGTGAGCCCACCACCGTCATCAGACTGAGATTTCGCCTAACAGTTGTGGAAGTAAACCCGAAAGTTCCTTGCGTAGCACACCAAAAGGAATCACGAATGATTGGTGGATCCTCGATCCTCTGTTATCAGTAACGGTTGCTGGTATAGCGGAGTAATCCCTCCGTAGACACTTCTGGCCTTCATAGCTGAAAGGGCGCTAACCTTTGCACCACTTTGATGCTTTAGAACAAATAACGATTCTCCACACAAAATTTTCTCCTCACTGATGAATCTGCGCGATCTCTGGATAACCAATCCACACTAACTACTGTACAACAACCATCATGGGTAGTGGGAGGAAGGTTGACATCGAATAATTGTCCCACAAAGTCGAGTTTACATCCCAGCAGACATATGAGATTTCATTTGACTTGCCATCCGTTGCTGCCACAACAAGTTTGGTTTCAAGAAACATTAGTGAAAACAGATCGGAGACGAAGCGAATAGCTACCCATCCAAGCTATCGTGTTGCTATTACGCCTGGTATAGCCTATGCCAATACTAAATGTCCTTCCATGAGCTTCATTTCCAGTGTTGTTTTTGTCACGAGAAGTTCCAGTACTACCGCCGTTCCCTTGGTTGTCGTCACCTTGACTTAACACAGTCAATCCTTGTCGAAGTCACCTTCGTTTCCATACTGTAAGCTACGATCACGAGTACCTTGTTGTTTCCGCGATTGTTGCCTGCAACGGTGTCCTGCGTCCTTTCACCAACAAGGTCCATCTTTTCGCATTCCGTGCCACGTCCTAAGGCACTGCTAATGGTGCGGGTGGTTACACAGTCCGCTCTACAGTCAGTCGTCATCGATTTTGTCCCGATTGGTTCATAAGAGTCGACTCCCACGCGCTGCTGGCTGGGGTTAAGGATTTGATTGGGGTCAAATCGCTGTTGTTCATTGCCGGTAGCTAGGGTCGTTCAAATGCTGAAGTCGGTAAGGTACTACGTTTACCCTCTTGTCCATCGTTCTTGTAAGTTGGCTGAGTAATACACGGTATGTCGCGAGAGTGTTGCAGAAGTGATCGCACTTCGGGATCTAAGGCGTCAACACGCTAAGTTCCGGCAAACAAAAATAAGTGAGGAAAGTATAGTCCAATCATTTGACGCTGAGCCATCCAACTCAGGAACATTCGTACTAGCACCAAACATCCTACACAGTTCGCTAGGCGTTCAGATGTGTGATCCAGTGATACTCGATAGCATCGAGATTCGTAAGGATTCAGATAGGGGTGAAAAGATCATGTTCGAGCATGAGACAATCACTACTATGACTCCTATAGACTGCTGAGTTCTAACATAACATCAATTAACAGAGCAGAACCCTTCTCACACTCGTTAAGACTCACTGGGACTCACATGCACCCCACATTATTATTATGTGTGCACCCATAATAATAAGGCAATTTGCATGCTTATCTCAGTGCCTCTTAACTCGCGCTAAAAGGTTCCCCGAATTCTAGCAATAAGACAGATGACGCCACAACATAGATCAGGAAAGTTCAAGAAGAGTCGCACTCTTAAAACACGTAACATGGGTTGGTAACATTGAAGTTCATACTGCAGTGCTAAGTGTGCATTCACGTGTGATGTTATTCATAAGCAAACACTAGATAGATATACTATGCAATAGTCAACGAGAAACGAACCTTGCAGTCTGGAGCTGAGTGTCATGGTTGATTTCGGAACTGTTCGGTTATAGTCTGGTTTTAGGAAAACGTTTTAAAACCAAGTTCACTATAACCAATGGCTCTGATACCAAACTGTCACACCCCCAAAATACCACCTAGGGAGTGTCCCTGTTAGGCGTGTGACGAACTGACAATGAGCCACTAATTACATTGAACTCACAAGTTTCAAAATAAAACTCTCTATTAAATGATAAAATCCCAACATGAGTTTATACGAAAACCAATGTGTTCAGCGGAAGCGTTATCAAAACCATACGTTAAATATTCTCAAAACAATTGTATGAAAACCAATATTCCAATAAGTGAATCCAATCAACACGACCCATGACCACTCCAGCTACTTCAGACAGCAAGTTCCAAATCCATATAGCCTAACAACCTGCGAGCATGCAACAAGTGTATCAGACAACGCTGGTGAGTTCATAGTTTTACGAAAACGTTGTTTACCAAGTATGTAATTAATCCATTGAAGTTAATTCCCGAAGTAATGTTGAAAACAATGTTGATAATACCCCAATACAAGACGGCTTCTGATTATTTTGCCCTTTCTCTAATGCTCCTATCAAAGCATTGGTCATGACTAGGTCATTAGTTCAACACCCGTCCTCCCAGGTACGGGGTGAGGTTGCCAAACCTAAGTAGCGCTACTAACTAATACCATGTTACCTACCCGGTAACCAAACAACACGGAGGGACTTTAAAGGTGATAGGAAGAGTATATTATCCAACATTCCCGTTTTTACCCAAAAGACTTATCCCTCCTTGGGATACCCACTGACTGTCCCCAACCACTGGGACGCATGCTCAAATGTAGTGAACTCACCTTGGGTTTGCTCGGTAAGATTTGTTAAATCACTTGATTACAGCAAAACAACCAATCCCTATTGTGATTATTAATAATATCAGTATCATGAACAGCCAGGTCACGTATATCCACACTATGCATTAATCACAGAACAACACATGATATGTAACAAATATTCAATTTCCATACCATTCCATATTCCATGCGTGCAACATGCAACAGTGATCGACACTCAAAGTAATTGTACATTAGATGCATTTAAGTTTCCTATTTTCTGCTGATGGTGTCACCATGCACACGGAAAAATCACGTACCCAAGTTGGAACACTCAATCACTGTTCTGACAACCCTTTAAATATGTGCACATGTATTTTGATTCGACTGATACTTCAAACGCCCTATTTGACTACCACATCAGACCCAACCATATGCTCTTATCATGCTATGCTTACATGTGATTACAACAGTCATCATTTAATTACACATGATCAAGATTCTAGCTTATCATAACAACCATCTATCCCATCTTCCCATCATCCCATGACCGATTACTTGCATAATGAATATATTGTGCTGACATCCTCGAATTAATAACCCATGCAAACCCTATCCCCATGATTATTAGGATGTCTATTATGTGAGCAGTCCCCAAGTGATGTCATGTTTACCTATTAATGGCCCATTTAGGTTCCTTTTAGTCGCATTATGGACAGAATCATTCAAAAGTTGTCGGTTATAAATTAGCGGCACATAGCTTATCTTATCATTAGTTTACAACACATTGTACTACATGCTTACTGACTCGACAAAAGGCCCTACCCCTTTGTCGACGAAACATCCCCGCGACGGAACACAAGCTCCGACGAAACTCCATGTTTCATCGTCGCGTATTCATGGCGAAAGGCTCTCTTTCGTCGTGGCCAACCCAGACAGTTTCATCGCTCCTCTACACCCTAATGTTCCCGGTTACCCAATTACCCTTTTACTAATCAATTTCTAAGTTCATCATGCGAGCACATTCAGTTATGCTTAACAACAGTTTAACATCACCAATCCTTATGCAAAGCAATACACACTCAATTACATACTTGCAGTAACCGAATTGATCATCAAATCATTACATCAATCATTGGACATTACACGAATCAGTTTTTCATAACACATAATAACATATGAACGAAACCCTACCTTGCGATCTAATATTCAATGCATATTATAATAAGATCAGCAAGTTTAGCACTAATCAGATAATCAAGAACAACAAGCGTATTACAAGAACAGTTTAACGTACTAACTGGAATATAAGATGTCTAATCCAAGAGGTGAAAGTGCTTCGGGTGAGAGGGGATGGCTGCCGATGGTCGCACAGGAGAGGGGAGGTTGTTAGGGTTTCTCCTCTTGGTGTGGCGTTTGTCAAATAATGAGGACTTGTAACACATCCCATGCGTAAATATGGGCAGGAGGCCTATCGGGCCTTGTTGGGCTTCTTATGGGCCGAGAAACATAATTCAAATAACAGAGGTTTGGGCCATGGGTGCATAATAATACTAGTGTGGGTATTAGGCGACTAAGGTGCACGCTCAACTAATCTAGGCATTTAACAATTAACACATAGCCACTCACAACCATTTAGTCATATAGATTCAATGTCATTTAAACGAGTTCAACAAGTTTACGCAACATAGACATAGTGACGCCGTATTGTGAAGCATGAACAGTAGTGACATAATTCAAGTGTCACAAGTTTGAACAATGCCAACCTTGGGAATACGGGTTGTCACATCATCCCCAACTTGAAAGAAATTTCGTCCCGAAATTTAGCATGCGGTTACTGAGGAAGCTAGTTGAGTTGTATCGTTTACTGGTTTTTCCTGGGGTGTCACATCATCCCCTACTTGAAACAATTTTCGTCCCGGAAATTGTTCTAAAACAATGGCTTGAAGTGAGTTCTGACGAACTTGATCTATAGATACCTTACAACGCTTGGGGGGGGGGGTTGGCGTTGCCATCCATGCAATGCTTCAAACAGAGTTGTATGCATACCAAAACGATAACGGCTCGATGCTCAAAGATAAGTGTCCTTCCAAATGTTCACTAAAGTCAATCACGCACATGCTCACGGCATGTCTTCGGGTGCCAGGATGGTTTGTTGCTCTGCCCGGTTATCCTACAGTGATAAGTAAGGCTCAAGTCCTGACGTGAGCCAAGGGTGTTGTGTATTGCTTGACATAACTCATGCATAGATCAAACTCAGAGGTAACAGGGGTTGGCACCTCGTGCCTAAAAGCCACCTCTCTCAGAGTAACATTCACAGCTGTGAAGACTTGTCAGTTATCTAGATTGCAAGAAAGTGTGCTGGTGATATCGAGGCCCGTGTGCTTCGCCTGCACCAGTTCCCTAAGGTTGCTGTATAATGAGGTTTATATTCGTTTCCCTTCCTTCAGTTCTTCAGTTTGAGCAAGGCGAGTCTGATCAGGTATGTTAGAGTCGATAGTAGGCTGCAAAGCTTGTGCACGTCTAGGTTTCACGGTCGTGTTCGTCCAATAGCTCCATCCAGGGATGTCATTACATGCTTAGCTCCTTCGAAACAAGGGTATACGGGAGGCCCTTGTGATCGATCTAGGTAGTGCATTTGGTGCCGTCCAAGTAATGCCTTCAATTTAAATCCAAAGACTACGGCTTCCACCGCAGATTGTATGTCGTGCAGTTCCTCTTCGTATCACCATTACGTAAGTCATCACTCTCTCGTGTTGCATAGGCGTATAACTGGGACTCCCTAAGGCAAAAAGCTAGGTCCAACAAAACTCCTGTTTAACAATTCCTGCACTTGATTAGACAGCTCTTGCAACCCTCCTGGTGCAAGACGGTAAGAATGCGTGTAGTTAGGGTTGCCTCTGGCGCGAGATCAGACTGAGATTTCGCCTAACAGTTGTGGAAGTAAACCCGAAAGTTCCTTGCGTAGCACACCAAAAGGAATCACGAATGATTGGTGGATCCTCGATCCTCTGTTATCAGTAACGGTTGCTGGTATAGCGGAGTAATCCCTCCGTAGACACTTCTGGCCTTCATAGCTGAAAGGGCGCTAACCTTTGCACCACTTTGATGCTTTAGAACAAATAACGATTCTCCACACAAAATTTTCTCCTCACTGATGAATCTGCGCGATCTCTGGATAACCAATCCACACTAACTACTGTACAGCAACCATCATGGGTAGTGGGAGGAAGGTTGACATCGAATAATTGTCCCACAAAGTCGAGTTTACATCCCAGCAGACATATGAGATTTCATTTGACTTGCCATCCGTTGCTGCCACAACAAGTTTGGTTTCAAGAAACATTAGTGAAAACAGATCGGAGACGAAGCGAATAGCTACCCATCCAAGCTATCGTGTTGCTATTACGCCTGGTATAGCCTATGCCAATACTAAATGTCCTTCCATGAGCTTCATTTCCAGTGTTGTTTTTGTCACGAGAAGTTCCAGTACTACCGCCGTTCCCTTGGTTGTCGTCACCTTGACTTAACACAGTCAATCCTTGTCGAAGTCACCTTCGTTTCCATACTGTAAGCTATGATCACGAGTACCTTGTTGTTTCCGCGATTGTTGCCTGCAACGGTGTCCTGCGTCCTTTCACCAACAAGGTCCATCTTTTCGCATTCCGTGCCACGTCCTAAGGCACTGCTAATGGTGCGGGTGGTTACACAGTCCGCTCTACAGTCAGTCGTCATCGATTTTGTCCCGATTGGTTCATAAGAGTCGACTCCCACGCGCTGCTGGCTGGGGTTAAGGATTTGATTGGGGTCAAATCGCTGTTGTTCATTGCCGGTAGCTAGGGTCGTTCAAATGCTGAAGTCGGTAAGGTACTACGTTTACCCTCTTGTCCATCGTTCTTGTAAGTTGGCTGAGTAATACACGGTATGTCGCGAGAGTGTTGCAGAAGTGATCGCACTTCGGGATCTAAGGCGTCAACACGCTAAGTTCCGGCAAACAAAAATAAGTGAGGAAAGTATAGTCCAATCATTTGACGCTGAGCCATCCAACTCAGGAACATTCGTACTAGCACCAAACATCCTACACAGTTCGCTAGGCGTTCGGATGTGTGATCCAGTGATACTCGATAGCATCGAGATTCGTAAGGATTCAGATAGGGGTGAAAAGATCATGTTCGAGCATGAGACAATCACTACTATGACTCCTATAGACTGCTGAGTTCTAACATAACATCAATTAACAGAGCAGAACCCTTCTCACACTCGTTAAGACTCACTGGGACTCACATGCACCCCACATTATTATTATGTGTGCACCCATAATAATAAGGCAATTTGCATGCTTATCTCAGTGCCTCTTAACTCGCGCTAAAAGGTTCCCCGAATTCTAGCAATAAGACAGATGACGCCACAACATAGATCAGGAAAGTTCAAGAAGAGTCGCACTCTTAAAACACGTAACATGGGTTGGTAACATTGAAGTTCATACTGCAGTGCTAAGTGTGCATTCACGTGTGATGTTATTCATAAGCAAACACTAGATAGATATACTATGCAATAGTCAACGAGAAACGAACCTTGCAGTCTGGAGCTGAGTGTCATGGTTGATTTCGGAACTGTTCGGTTATAGTCTGGTTTTAGGAAAACGTTTTAAAACCAAGTTCACTATAACCAATGGCTCTGATACCAAACTGTCACACCCCCAAAATACCACCTAGGGAGTGTCCCTGTTAGGCGTGTGACGAACTGACAATGAGCCACTAATTACATTGAACTCACAAGTTTCAAAATAAAACTCTCTATTAAATGATAAAATCCCAACATGAGTTTATACGAAAACCAATGTGTTCAGCGGAAGCGTTATCAAAACCATACGTTAAATATTCTCAAAACAATTGTATGAAAACCAATATTCCAATAAGTGAATCCAATCAACACGACCCATGACCACTCCAGCTACTTCAGACAGCAAGTTCCAAATCCATATAGCCTAACAACCTGCGAGCATGCAACAAGTGTATCAGACAACGCTGGTGAGTTCATAGTTTTACGAAAACGTTGTTTACCAAGTATGTAATTAATCCATTGAAGTTAATTCCCGAAGTAATGTTGAAAACAATGTTGATAATACCCCAATACAAGACGGCTTCTGATTATTTTGCCCTTTCTCTAATGCTCCTATCAAAGCATTGGTCATGACTAGGTCATTAGTTCAACACCCGTCCTCCCAGGTACGGGGTGAGGTTGCCAAACCTAAGTAGCGCTACTAACTAATACCATGTTACCTACCCGGTAACCAAACAACACGGAGGGACTTTAAAGGTGATAGGAAGAGTATATTATCCAACATTCCCGTTTTTACCCAAAAGACTTATCCCTCCTTGGGATACCCACTGACTGTCCCTAACCACTGGGACGCATGCTCAAATGTAGTGAACTCACCTTGGGTTTGCTCGGTAAGATTTGTTAAATCACTTGATTACAGCAAAACAACCAATCCCTATTGTGATTATTAATAATATCAGTATCATGAACAGCCAGGTCACGTATATCCACACTATGCATTAATCACAGAACAACACATGATATGTAACAAATATTTAATTTCCATACCATTCCATATTCCATGCGTGCAACATGCAACAGTGATCGACACTCAAAGTAATTGTACATTAGATGCATTTAAGTTTCCTATTTTCTGCTGATGGTGTCACCATGCACACGGAAAAATCACGTACCCAAGTTGGAACACTCAATCACTGTTCTGGCAACCCTTTAAATATGTGCACATGTATTTTGATTCGACTGATACTTCAAACGCCCTATTTGACTACCACATCAGACCCAACCATATGCTCTTATCATGCTATGCTTACATGTGATTACAACAGTCATCATTTAATTACACATGATCAAGATTCTAGCTTATCATAACAACCATCTATCCCATCTTCCCATCATCCCATGACCGATTACTTGCATAATGAATATATTGTGCTGACATCCTCGAATTAATAACCCATGCAAACCCTATCCCCATGATTATTAGGATGTCTATTATGTGAGCAGTCCCCAAGTGATGTCATGTTTACCTATTAATGGCCCATTTAGGTTCCTTTTAGTCGCATTATGGACAGAATCATTCAAAAGTTGTCGGTTATAAATTAGCGGCACATAGCTTATCTTATCATTAGTTTACAACACATTGTACTACATGCTTACTGACTCGACAAAAGGCCCTACCCCTTTGTCGACGAAACATCCCCGCGACGGAACACAAGCTCCGACGAAACTCCATGTTTCATCGTCGCGTATTCATGGCGAAAGGCTCTCTTTCGTCGTGGCCAACCCAGACAGTTTCATCGCTCCTCTACACCCTAATGTTCCCGGTTACCCAATTACCCTTTTACTAATCAATTTCTAAGTTCATCATGCGAGCACATTCAGTTATGCTTAACAACAGTTTAACATCACCAATCCTTATGCAAAGCAATACACACTCAATTACATACTTGCAGTAACCGAATTGATCATCAAATCATTACATCAATCATTGGACATTACACGAATCAGTTTTTCATAACACATAATAACATATGAACGAAACCCTACCTTGCGATCTAATATTCAATGCATATTATAATAAGATCATCAAGTTTAGCACTAATCAGATAATCAAGAACAACAAGCGTATTACAAGAACAGTTTAACGTACTAACCGGAATATAAGATGTCTAATCCAAGAGGTGAAAGTGCTTCGGGTGAGAGGGGATGGCTGCCGATGGTCGCACAGGAGAGGGGAGGTTGTTAGGGTTTCTCCTCTTGGTGTGGCGTTTGTCAAATAATGAGGACTTGTAACACATCCCATGCGTAAATATGGGCAGGAGGCCTATCGGGCCTTGTTGGGCTTCTTATGGGCCGAGAAACATAATTCAAATAACAGAGGTTTGGGCCATGGGTGCATAATAATACTAGTGTGGGTATTAGGCGACTAAGGTGCACGCTCAACTAATCTAGGCATTTAACAATTAACACATAGCCACTCACAACCATTTAGTCATATAGATTCAATGTCATTTAAACGAGTTCAACAAGTTTACGCAACATAGACATAGTGACGCCGTATTGTGAAGCATGAACAGTAGTGACATAATTCAAGTGTCACAAGTTTGAACAATGCCAACCTTGGGAATACGGGTTGTCACACCTGATTTCATCGTCTACTTCATCATCGGCGGCACTCTGTTTCATCATTGAGATGGAGAGACAAGAAAAATGGATCAATCGGTGGTGGTTTTGGCTGACAGATCTGTGTGGTGTGGGATTTTGTTGATGTCGGCTTTGATATGTGAGAGAGAAAGATTGAATGTTATGATTTTCTTCGATCTGGATCTGGGCAAGGTGAGAGAAAGTTGGATGATGAAGAAAGATTGAATATGATGATTTGTGAGAGAGAACGGAATTTATGGAATCAGTTTAAAATAGAAATTACACATATACCCTTAATCATTTAATTAATTAGTAACAATTAATCAAATAATTACCATCATGCCATTGACTTAAAATCTCAAGATGATAAAAATCAAGGGCCCAGATTAGTTCACGCAGTTCACGCTGGGGATTTTGTTCACGTTTGAACCTAATCCTATATATATATATATATATATATATATATATATATATATATATAGGGCTCGGTTCATATGAGAACCACCACGAGTTTTGAAAACCGTGACAACTTTTGTTCTCACGCGAGATGGGCCAATTTTTTTTTTTTTGCATAAACCTAGATGAAAATATTATAAACACATCTGTAAAAATAAAAGAAAAAAAATTGTTGAGTCGGTAGTTTTGACTTATGCAAGTTTTTTTACGCGCTGGTGTAAATTTCGTACGAAGATAAATATTTTTTTATGACTCATGTAAATATAGGTATGCGACATTTTTAAAAAAAATTTTTTTTGCTGAAACAAGTGATTTTTTTATGACTTTTGAGAAAAAAAAAATCGGAAAACCTTTTGGATGACCTAGTTCTCACAACTCACGGTGGTTCTCATTTTAACCCATCCTTATATATTTAGGGTTATTGGATTTTATCATCCCCAACTATTAGCTATTGGCCGCTGTCACCTCCAACTATCACTTTGACGTTCGTCACCCCCAACTTAACACTTAGTATGTTTTATCACCACGTCGTTAACTAATCACAAACTTTTGATCCTATTACTATACTTTTGGGTGTGTCATAGGGATCTTAGAAAGGTTTTAGGGATATTAAGACACCCCCAAAAGTATAGTAACATGATCAAAAGTTAGTGATCAGTTAACGACATGGTAACAAAACACACTAAGTGTTAAATTGGGGGTTGCGTGCGTCAAAGTGATAGTTGAGTGTGGCAGCGGTCAATAGCCAATAGTTTGGGGTGATAAAATCCAATAACCCATATATATATTGATTTCAAGGGATGATAAATAGTAACTTTATTTTTATAATAATATATAGTTTTTTGTTATTTTATTATTTAATATATTATAATAGTTTATTATTATATTCACTTTTAATAACATAATTTTCTTTTTTTAAAACATATATTTCCTTTACTTTTTTTAATAATTGTTTATTTTTTCTTTTTTTGAACATATATTAATTTATCGATTAATTTGATACTTCTTTAATAAGTTACGTTTATAACTTTTTTCTAAAAACTTAGTTACGTAGTTGTGCTTGATTTCTTTCCTTGACATTCCGTTATAAGTTTTGTTAAAATGAAGTTATACTCAAAATAAAGTATTTATTTGGTATCATAAAACGGTACGATGACAAACTAAATTGTTCTAATGGTTTGATTTTCTAAACAACATGCTTTATTTTCAAATCATGTTTGTTTTACGTTATCATTTGTTCGGTTTCACCGCAACACGCGATATAAAAAAACTAGTTTTATATTATCTAACTTCATTTATTGTTCGATTGAAAACAAAAGTTATATGTAACTAGATTTCAAAGAATAAAAGAAAATTTATAATAAATGTTTTTTTTATTATTATAATTACTTTTTTTTAGATATGGTTTTCATTAAAAACAGAGAGGCGTATTTAATAAGAGATCGGGATAAGAGGAAAAATATAAAAGAGATATGAAGGTGACACGTAGCATTAAAGATTCTTTATATATGCTAGTAGTGATACCCGTGTGCAAATACGGGTGGTTTTTAGAAATTCATGCATACCGCATTTCAACAGTTCCTGGACTTCACCTTTCAAGTTTTGGATCTTGATAGTCTTAAGATTATCAGTACATAGATCCAAAGCAGATGATAAATCTGATGGCAGACACTAAAAAGCAGAAAATTGAATAATGAATTTTATAAAATATTGATACATAACTGAAATTGTTGAAATAACGAAACAAAGTAAGGACTGCAAAAACTTACAAGCCTGTGTTCAACTTGTTTGGTGAAGTGTAAGACTGGCTCTGAAGTGGATGGTACTAAATCAAGCTTTTGAACTTTACACGGTCTATGAACGGCTTGTTTACCCTGCGCAATGGTCTTGCCACGAAGATTGCGCATCTTTTCAACCTAAGTAAATTAATTTAGACTATAACAACTCTGAATTCTTGAAATTTTCTAACTTTCTTTATCAACACAAACTATGTTCTCAAGTCATCTTTGAAGTTTAAGACTCAATCATACAGAAGAATATCAACATATTGAGACAATAATAAAATGGGAAGTGTAAAACTAATAAACGCTTACATTAGATACAACACTTGGAGAGGCAGGGGTGTCATGAACAAAAAAATCTTTAGACTGAACTTGAGGATTGATGCGTGTGTGGTGGTATATATATTTTATGTATATTTTTTTTGCCCTTTTTTGCACTTTAGTCAAGTTTTAAATTTATAAAACACGATATTTTACTAACACCAAACACACATATGGGCAAGTGCACCCATCGTGAGCGTAGTATAGTATTGGTAAGATACCGAGGTCGTCCAAGGACACAAGAGCTTTTAGTACCGGTTTATCCTTAACGTCTAATCAAATCAAAATTTTAGAAAAAGGTTTTAAACTAGAAAATAAAAACTAAAAATGCTGAAAAATAAAAATAAAAAATAAAAACAGATAGACAAGATGAATGCGTAACCTTTGATTATTTTCGCACTTTTGCACTATTTAAGAGATTATCTTAGTTATAGTAGTAGGCCCCTCTTTTGAAGGTGACGTTACCCTCAACCCAGTAGTTTGAGTCAGCAAGGATACAATCCTAAATGGTTGGATTATTGAAAGATAATTAATTAAGTTATTAATGCGTAATGTGGTAGGCCCCTCTTTTGAAGGTGACGTTACCCTCGGCTAAGTAGTTTGAGTCAGCAGGGATACAATCCTAAGTAGCCGGGATAATGTTTTAATAGTAGTTTACATATGAGGGGTCAAGGAGGTCCTACTAAACTTGACCCAGGTCCTTGCAGGATCTATACACTGAACAAGGCAAGACTTTTACCAAACCATTCCCATAACCCCCGACCAGGTAGCCAACATATCTCCATATAGACTGTGGAGATATGAATGGCGAAAATCTTTTATTTTATATAGACAGTAAAATAACGCGAAGACACCACGGACAAATGATAAGGAAGATTCACCTTCAACATAAGAAACTAGTTATTAAAGTCATTAATACATAACCAAATAAAAAGTGAGAAAAGATTAAAAATAAAAAGTATTACACTAAACACTTATCTTCACCAAGTGATGTAAGAGATTTAGGCAAACATGGCCTTTGATTGTCAAGAACTCTTACGATCAATCTTGGATCCCGAGACTACTACTGTAGGTCCCGGTTTTTTACTCCGAATCGATTGCGAAACGAGCGTGCGACGTGCGGAATCCGTGCACGAACGAGACCGAAACACAAAACGTACAATTTAACGTGATTCCATTGATAGATCTGAAAGTTGTACAAACCTTGAATCACCACTTGGAGCACTTTCTCTCTCTAGTTTCTCTCTCTAGCCTCTAACCTCCAAGTTACACAAATGGCCAAAAGTCTCTAAATGAAACCCTAAGGTTCCTATTTATAGGCAAAGGATATAAGGAGACTCTCCTTATTTACAATTATGTCACCTTGCCTTTTCTCTACTAAATACAACATAAAGCCTAGAATTTAACAGTATAAGCAATAAACTTCTTCTGTTTCAGCTACGGTTTGAATTGACGGAGGCGATAGACATTACTGCACTAACACACACTCTATGATGGATGATGGATGATGGTGGTGGATGTGGGTTGTGATGGTGGTGGTGGGTGGGTGTAGCGTGAGAGAGGTGGTTTGCCAAGGGATGAGTTGCAAGTGAGCCAAGCACCCCTATTTATAGCCTGCACAGAAGCCCGGACACGGCCCCGTGTCCACCCATCTTCTCTTTCTTCATTAAATGCAGTTTGTCTGCATTAGTTGACCACGCCCCCGTGTCCGCTGGGCACGACCCCGTGTGCAGAAGCGTATCTGTACTATCAAGATTTGCCTAGATTCTGCGAATCTTTGCGTTGACCACGACCCCGTGTCCGCTGGGCACGCCCCCGTGGTGGGTGATAGAAGCTTCTACAACTTTGTCTTTTCTGCAGACACTTGGGCACGCCCACGTGCGCATTGAGCACGGGGCGTGTTCAGTCTTCTGTTCTCTTGTTTTTGCTTGGGAAGATGCTGTCGGGGGATCAGGCATGCCACGTTTATTCCTTTTCTTGTATTATTGTTTGATTTGGCTACATTTTTGCTTCTTTTGTTCATTTGAGCTCATTTAATCCTGAAAATACCAAAGGAAGACAAAAGCACACTTTTTCGAACATTTGTACTAAAAAAGGTTTAGTTTTATGCCTCATTTGATGTAATTTATATGTTGCATTTTGCGCACATCAAATACCCCCACACTTGAATCATTGCTTGTCCTCAAGCAAAACTCTTTATAATGTGGCTTACACTCCCAAATGGAATGGGTAGAAGAGAAGGTTTTTGGGCTTGTCATAGAGTGTCGGGATTCCAAGATTCTTTATTAGGTTTTATTTTTATTTTATTTACAATCCTATTCGTTATGATTTATTTAGAACACTACATAAAATAAATTACTTATTAGGGCATAACATGCCTCTTTAAAATTTCATTTATATACAAGTTCACATACCTCACGGGGGATCACTCAACACTCAGCCGAAGATGTATTTTTGTGAAACACTCGAGAGCGGCATGGAACTTACTTCTACCATAAGCTTGCCAAGCAATCAATCCTCCTCCTTTTTAACTATACACCTTTGTAAATATCAAGAGGACTTTTGGGGGAAGAGTTAGGCTTGGGTTAAAGGTAGGTGGTTGGGTTAGTGGTTAGTAGAAAAGGCCGAAAGGCGTAAAAAGCATCGGTTTTCATAAGATTTTTTATTTTTATAACTTTTATTTTAATGAAGCGTTTTTTTTCAAACAAAGTTCTTTTTGATGAACTTGTTTGTTTTATTTCTTGGCTTCATCACATATATATATATATATATATATTTTAAGGAATTCACAAGAAAACCGAGCTTTGTTACTAAAATAAAGGGTTTAAAATAAAAAAAAAAGGGTTTTGGTGAGTGAAGGGTGTTTGTTTTGGGTTAAGAAATGAAAAGGTTTAGGCTCAAAGGGGTTAACTAGGGGGATTTTGGGTAGGTGGTAAAAAAAAGAAAAATAATGGTGTTGAAAGAAAAAGGGTTAGTCCTAATGCCTCCATCATTTACTTACTCGGGTTTAAGTTGGTAAGGACCGGGAATGTATCGTCATGGCAAGTTCTAGAGTCGTAAGAACCAAGCGGCTATTCACACAAGAAACGAAAAATGAGCATTTAGTTTAAAGATGTGTATATGTATGCTCAATAAAGGCTCAAAACTCACTTTTTGTGGGAATGGGTTTTTATGTGATCAATATATAATCAAATTTTAACTAGATTTGTCATGCCGTTTCATAATTTTTTTATGTTGTTCTTTTTTATCACGACGCTATCGGTTGTAAATTTGTAAAAATATAACCTTTTTAGAACTTGTAATTCCCAAATTAAACCAAAACAAGTAAAAAAATGAAAAAAATTTGAAAAAATTTGGGGTGTTTAGCGGTTCCAATAGAGTTTTGTGTAAGGCTTGTAATTAGGACTTGCAAAATTCAAGGTTTTAGCATCCACCCCACACTTAAATTACACATTGTCCTCAATGTGTCCCAAAAATAAGTTTTTAGGTTGATTGAATGTGTAAAAGTGTGTTTAAAAATAAATTTTTATGTTACTGGGCATCTGGACACGGGCCCGTGGTGTCCGGGCACGGTCCCGTGTTCAGGTTGCCAGTAATGAAATTAGTAAAAAGAAACAGAAGCCTGGGCACGGGGGAGTGTTCAGTGAGCACGCCCCGTGTCCAGTTACCTGAACTGGGCGATTTCCTGCAGATGGTTCAGCACGGGGCCGAGTTGGCGGAACACGGCCCGTGCCGAACTTGCTGTAATGAAGAAAATTTTACGGGAGGCTCTGTTTTTTGTGCATGGGGTGTTGGTTCAAGTTTCCCTTGGTATCCTTCACCATCCCGAGTGTGTTTTACCCATTACAACATCATCCAAACACCAAATAATTTATAAAACCATCATTCATTCGATAGAGAAAGTTACATAACATTCCTAATAAATTAAAATTCTAGATAAATAGGTCAGAAAACACAAGAAGTCTAAACCAAGAAGTTCTAGCCTAATGTTTATTCTATTAGCAAAATTTCCGAAAAGATAATTCTCTCGGTTGGATGCGGCTCGAAGAGCTTCTTCCTCCGGATATGGGTCCCTCACACGTCGGCGAGCCATTCTTCTATCTCCCTAGGGAGAAGAAAGGCGGGCTCATTGGCATCATTTTGAGGGGGTGTAACTTCCACCGGGACTTCTTACAAATCGTCAAGAGGAGGTTCCGCGGGGATGTCATCCCACCCGGTGGGATTATTGACTCCAAGTGCTAGGTTCTAATCCTCTTGAGGGAGGATTGGTTCCATGGGAGGTGTCACAAGAATGTTCAACCTCTGGTGCAAGAGGTTGATTTCTTGAAAACTGTTTTTCCAACCCCACCGTAAGAAATTTATACCGTCTATTAGGACCTCCTCTACCGATGTCATCTCATCAAGAACTTCACATAATGCCATCACGTAGCGTACGAGAGTTGCTTCGATTGAGGACCTTCGTTCTCTTCGACTGTTTCTGGAATGTGCTGACGAAGTTCCACTGTTTTGGCTCGACATTCTACGAAAATAAACTGAAGAGAGTTCATTTTAATGAAACAGTAGCCTCGGACACGGCCCCGTGCACAATGAGCACGGCCCCGTGTTCACCTGTCTGCAGATTTTTGAAACAAGGAATCTTGGAGTTTTAAATTATTTTTCTGTTTGTTAAAGCCATTTTAAGCAGAAATAACTTAAAACAATGTTGTAGAACTTATTTTTAACAAGATTCCTTGAATAAAAAACCTAACAAACATCACAATAAAGCTTGGAACCATGTTGATTTCAAGCTTTAATGGAGGTGTTTTGAGGTGAAAATGAAGAAGAATGCAATAGACAAAAGTAGAAAAAACAAGATGGTTGTTGGGAACCTTCTTTAGAATATACCTAGGATGGTATGTGTGAAGATCCACAAAATCTCTGCCTTTTGGAGTGGTCCAAATGTGTAGGAATCTTGGCTGTATTTATAGAAAACAACAGCATGTTGCACACGGCCCCGTGTCGGCTAGACACGGCCCCGTGTGTAGACAAGATCCTGACACATTTTGTCAGTATTCTGACAAAAAGTCAGACAGGAATCTTTTGGTGGACACGGGGGCGTGCTGACCTGGACACGGCCCCGTGTCTAGAGGCTGTTTATGAAGTTTCGTCTATTTCTAAGGAATTTATCCGGATCGGGTGGTTCCTTACTGGACGGAACAACCCCGAAGTGCCTGAGATACCTTAATTGCTCTAGATTTAGACGAGAACACAAGAGGTTGTCGGTGAGGGTGATTCCTATGCTAAATGTAGGTGGACAAGTCCAACCCTTTCCCGGGCTCTCGTTAAAGAAGGTGTATGCCGAATCGCTCAGGTCTATGTATGCATCGAACGAAGTTGATGGGGAGTCCTTCACGGCACAATCGATACAGGGACGACTATCGCTCAAGTCATCAAGAGGGTTAGAGGTAGTTTTGGGAACAACGAAGTTGTTTTTATCCATATGCGATCTCAACAATTCTTCTTGGGTATCTTCTTGAGATGAATTAATGATATCCATCTCAAGTTCCTTTACCCAAGTAAGAATTAGGTCTTCCATTTGAAATCATTTATCAAGAAGCATTTCTCCTAGAAGGGTCGATTGAGAGCATTCGAGGGAGAGCTAAGGATTATTTTTACTTTCGCCCCTCTTAAGGCTATAGGAAAACAATGGGTCTATATAGTGGGGCTTATAGTTTAGAAAATAACATTCTAAATCTTTCTGATTGCCACCACATATTTGACACTACGTACCATAAGAGGGACAATAGTAAAAAAAATCAGTATCACTCATGTTCGTGTCAGAAATTACCAACCGTCGGGATCTTACGGTTCTGTTTTCAGTAACTGAAACTTGGGCACGGGGCGTGTTGAGTGGGCACGGCCCCGTGTTCAGCTACTGTCTAACTTAAAACAGGATTGCCGGTACCAAAGATTGGGCACGGGGCGTGTTCAGCGGGCACGACCCTGTCACACCCCTAATTTCCACGTGTCACCGGTGGGCCCGGTGGGGGATTAACGTGACGTAGTTGATATCATCATGGTCAAACAACACAAATTATAATGCACAACGGAAGCAAAGATAGATTCATTTCAACTTAAGTTATTGTAATATTCAATATCACAAAATGTCGAAATAGAATCCACAGGCAGAATCAAATAAACAGGAAACTTCATTTCAACAGACTTCATGCATCCTAAGTTTGCGAGACTTCTATGGATGCTTAAGGAGTGACCAGCCTATTACGCGTAGTACCTGCACTTAGTCTTTTTGGAAAATACGTCAGTTTACACTGGTAAATACAACTCAACTGACTCATTTTGAAACTGTTTAAAATTGATTTAAATGCTCGTGGCATAAAACTTGTTATAACTTGGGATAATTATTTGCTTAATAATCTTGTAAAAGAATTACATGTTCGTTCTGCGTTCGGTAGCCCGGGTCATGCCGGGTTAAAGATTAATAGACACACCACTTAATATAATTCTGCCGCGAGACTTCTCTCGTACCGACGATTATACATGTTGTACAGCACTACGGGTGTACGCCTACACCCGAGTGCTAAGGTCGTGGCCATTCTTTGAATGATGCCAAGGATATCCGGGACATGGTCATTAAGCCCCCAAAGGCGTTAAACAAACAAAACAACATTTTCAAACGGGTTAATTTAACTGCGCATAACCAAGACCGGTTAAGGTCAATTCCCCGACCAAGCGGTATTTTATATACCGTACCCCAAGCCCGTATAGGGAAAATAAGTTAAACGTATTTACCTGAGCAAAGTATAAACCAAATATAACGAGTGCAAGTAGCTTTTACTGGGCTCCTAGATCTGGAAATTAAGGTTTTAATAACCTATTAGAATCCTAACGGGTCTTAAGCTTAGACCGGTTAGTTTTATATAAAGATTACGGTTTTAAACGCACAATAAGGCGAAGACCGTCTTAGAATGTGGTTTTGACCCAACAAGCTTGCACACTTGTTTTATATGGGTAACATAATCACATTCTGGATTTTGAGACCAAAAAGATATGGTTTGACCCGTTTCGGCTAAAATGGCCAAACTAGTCACTAAAGCCGATCCGAACGCGTATAATGCGTAACGAGTAACCATAAGAGTCAAATACAAGTTTCTGAAGTCAATATGCTCAAAATATGTTGTGATATCAGAATGATATCTTCCATTATGCCCCAAATGATTATAAACCAAAACTATGCCTCAAAAGGGCGTTTTGGTCATTTTATAAGGTGAAAAAGGGTTAAAATGATAACCTGAGTTACAGGTCCGATTCAATTAGTAAATATACTTAATTTACTAAGTTATAACAGTAGGGTATCAAAATTATGTGAAATTTATTATCTTTAACCTTACTATGCACCGTAGGGGCATTTTGGTAATTTCACATGTGCCTAAAAGGTCAATCCTAGAATTATGAGTTCAAAACAATTGCCTACTGTTTAGAATATAACAATTTACTAATTACATCAGTAGGTTCAAACCCTTAAGCTTAATAAGGCTCTAGTGCACACTTAAGCGTTAAAAATGCCTAAAAAGGCGATTTGGAGCCATTTCCGGGTTTTCTGTATAAAGCTGATATTTTTAATATTCCAAATGGCTCAAAATAATTTATTTATCATAACAAATCAGTAGAAATTGGTTTGAGGTCAAAAGGTTTTGTAAAACTCATTTTATGGCTAAAAAGGGCAAAACCGACATAAACCGAATAAACCTTAGAACACTAAGTTATGCTCAGCCTAAAAATAAATAAAAATCACCAAAAATCACAAAATATTATTTTATAACAGTGGGTAAAAGTTTGGTATAAAAATTTGGGTTTTGATAGGCTATACATAATTTACGCTATTTAATTACTAAAGAAGCTTCTAATTACGCTATTGAGCATAACTCTTAATCTAGACCTCAAACTGACATCAAATTTTGGGTGCAAGTTTATAAATCAGTAGCTAAGGTGCCTACCCTTTTACATTTTCAAAAATCACGTTTTAAGGTCAAATGGGCATAATGGTCAACATATAAGCGATTAACGGAAACATGCACGTGAATAGGATATCCAATGAACCAAGTTGTATAATCTCAGAGAGTTATACTAACATGTAAATAGGTTCAAAAGAAGCTCTAAGGCAATCCTAATCTTGGCTTAAACGGGTCAGAACTGAAAGTCAAAGCAGAAGTCAAACTTTGCGACTTTCGGTTCCAAACCGAGCCTAAACTGAAAATTGTCGAGTTGAACATGTTGGAACATGTTCTTACATTAATTACCAAGTTATTTTACTGATCAAACAGGTTGCATGTAACCTACATTGCTAATTATGCATTAATTCGCAAATAGTCATTTCTGTTGACTTTTTATAATGTACTTTGACTCGACAATTAGCATAGTTAGAGTGGGATTCTGGAAATACCCTTTTAAGGGTTTTGTTACCCACATAATTACCTACTTAAAGGTATTTTTAATTCGGGATATTAGTGAGTAATTATGGACTAATCCCGAAGTCAAACCTTAATTACGATGGTTTGACTTTTAGCTAATTAACTAAGCTAAAAGTAATTAGAGGGGATTAAGGACACTTACAAGAGTCCTAAGAATGCTTATGAGGCCTAAGAAAGATTTGTTGTAGTCTAGGAGCTCCAGAGAAGTCTTGAACCAAAGTTGCAAATGAGCATACCAAGTGTTCACAACATCAAGTTCTTATATAGTGAACCTTGAGGTCCAAGATGATGCCAAGATAGTCTAGAGTGGTTACAAGATCACCCCAGGTGTCTATATGATGCTATAAACTGCCTAGCAAGTCCCTGGTTTCGAAAACCATTCATTTAAGTCGGTGTAACAGGCTGAACAGGCAGCTGTCCATTTTCTGCTGCCAACGACTGCCTTACGGACCGCAAGCTTAAGGCCTTGCGGTCCGTAAGCTCCTCTTGCGAACCGTATGCTGAAACAGTTACGGTCCGTAACCGACCCTTGCTAAAATCGCCCAGGTACCCTTCTTACGGACCGTAAGACTAGGGCCTTGCGGTCCGTAACCGTTGGTCAGAAACAAAATTTTCACAAACTTCAAGTCTTGACCATGCAATCTCGTGGATTCCTGTCACACCCCGAATTTCCACGTGTCACCGGTGGGCCCGGTGGGGAGTATCGTGACGTAGTTGATAACATCATAGTCAAACAACACAATTTATAAATGCACAGCGGAAGCAAAGGATAATATTTTACAATCCGAATATAAAGTAATATCAAGTATTACAACGGAAAGTAGGGGATCCACAGGCGGATCTTAAAACTTAAATATTGTTCAACAGACTTTAGACGCCTAGAATTTGCAAGATTCCTTATTAACGCCCTGAGCAGCTTCCAGCCTATTACGTACTTGTACCTGTCACTTAGACTTTGGAAAATACGTCAGTTTTCACTGGTAAATACACTCAACTGACTCATTTGAAAAGAGTTTATGAAAATAGGTTTAGGCGCACAAGGCACAAATCTATTTTGACACTTGATTAAGATGCACAAGGCAAGATTAATCTTTTATACTTGGGACAAACTATATCTCATGTTATCAGTTTTACATAACTTGCTCTACATACGGGGCCCGGTCCTATGCCGGTTCAAGATTAACCGACACACCACTATTCCCCTATTGGGAATCCCATATTGGGTATAATCAAATAATAAGCATAAAGCATCTGTCAGGTGTATGCCTACACCCCGTGCTTAGGTCGTGGCCATTGCAATTAATGAGTCAAGGATATCCAGGACACGGTCGAATTAACCCCCAATGTTTCAGTCAAGCAATACGAATTAAAACAGGTTATTTGAATTTCCCGACACATTGGTCTTCGAATCCCATACCTGACCATGCGGTATTTATATTACCGTATCCCAAGCCCGTAATAGGGAAAATAAGTTAAGAGTATTTACCTGAGCTAGCTCCTGTCTTAAATAGCAAGAGTTATAATAACTCAGCCGTATTCACTTAAGTAAGCGTAGGTACAATTTACCGGAAGGCTCTAGTCTGGAACGATGGTATAAATAACCAATTAGAATACTAACGGGTCTTTAATTAAGCCTAAGCTTAGACCGGTTAGTTTTAAGGAAATATACGGTTCAAGCGCACGATTAAGCGAAGACCGGATAGAACGTGATTCAGACCCGACCAGTTTGAATACTTGTATAATATGGGTATACTAAATACATTCTGGATTTTGAGACAAAAATGATAACGTTTGACCCGTTTCGGTCAATTTATGCAAACTAGTTACATAAACCGAACTGAGCGCTAAAAGAGCGTTACGGGTAGGCAAAAGAGTCATATGCAAGTTCCCTGAGATAATATGCTTTAAATATGATATAATATCAGTAAGTTATGTTCTATTATGCCCCGAATAATTTTAAACTCAATTTATGCCTTAGAAGGGCATTTTGGTCATTTAAAAGATTATAAAAGAGTAAAATTAGAAATCTGAGTTCCGGGTCTGGCTTATACAGTAAATATACTTTATTGGGTATATTATAACAGTAGGGGTATTTTAGTAATTTCACAAGGGCTAAAAATGCCAAAACTGGAAATCTGAGTTCATATACCTATACTTACTGTTATTATATGAAAATATACTAATTACATCAGTAGGTATGAGTCTTATATGTTTAAAACGGGTATAACGCTTACTATGCGCTTAAAACGCTTAAAATGCGATTTAGTGCCGTTTCCGGGTTTTTAAAAGAAAGCTGAGATTTTTATACTTCCAGAATGCTCAAAATAATTTATTTAACATATAAAATCAGTAGAAAAAGGTTTCGGGTCAAAAGAATATATAAAACTCATTTTATGGCTTAAACGGTCAAAACCGGCATAAACCGAATCGACTAAGCGATCTAAGATACGATCAGCCAAAAATTAAATAAAAATCATCAAAAATCCCAAAATATTATATAACATCAGTGGGTAAAAAGTTTTGTATCAAAACGTGGCCTGAAATAGGTTAGACGCAAAATGCGCCGTTTATTAAACATAAAGCTTTAGTTTTACGCTATTGGCCATAACTCAAAATCTGGACCACCAACTGGTCTAAAATTTTCGGTGCAAGTTTATATATTAGAAATAAAGATTTCTACTCTTTCACTTTTCCAAAAATCACGTTTTATATCAAAAAGGGCAAAATAGTCAACTTTAAGCATAAATCGGAAACATACAAATGAATCGGCTAAGTATAGACTCGAGATATAAAAATTCCAGAAAGTTTAACCAAAATAAAAGTAGTCAAAAATAGTCTCCAATACAGATCTCAAACATGCATGCACGGATCCGAATCGATAGTCTACGAAAAAGTCGTTTTATAAGACTTTCGGTTCCGATCCGAGTTTATACTAAAGATTGTCGAGTTGATTATGGTAAAACACATTCTTATATTCATTATAAGTTATTTTTGATGATCAAACTGATTGCATGTCATCTACACTACTATTTATGCTATATTTCGCAAAAACGATTTCTGTTGACTTTTTAGAAATAACTTTGACTCGACAAATAGCATGCTTAGAGTGGGAATCAGAGAATACCCTTTTGAGGGTTTGTTTCCCACATAAATACCAACATATCAGTGGTTTCAATTTGAGAAATGACAGAGTAAAACTCGTTTAATCGAAAAGTCAAAGTATAAGAACAACGGTTTGACTTTTAACAATTAATCAATGCAAGAACGAATTATAGAATGTTATGAAGGCTTACAAAGGTCCTAATGAAGCTTAGTTAACACTAGGAGGTGGCCTTGTCGTTCAGATTTGCTCCAGAAGTGCCTTGAGAGCTTTTGCAAGTTTTGGGTGTTCTTGATCACAATGCAAGTGCCAAAGAAATGAGCTTTTTGATCAACTTATGGAGGAATTCAGATGTATAGAGAGCTTCTCAGTAGCCTAGGCATGCAAGGGATTTAATTGGTGCAAAATGGAGGTGATATGAGCTGTTTACCACTTCAAATTCGGACCCAAATTGCAATTTTCGCGAAATTCTGATGCTGGCGGGGTCACACGGCCCGCCTAAGGATTCCCAGGCGGGTCGCCTGGGGTCTGCAGGCCCAAAATTGTTTCAAACTTGGCAGCTTTGGTCCCTGTCCTTGCATGCGATGCTTTGGCTACTTATTTTGACTCGTAAACCCCCAAACTTGGTTTCTAAGAACCTTGGGACATTTACCAACATGGTAATGTCCTCGGATAACTTTGCGCTCAACCGAAAAGCCATGAAATTCGACGTTGACGCTTTTAACCCCTCAAGCACGGTTTTGGCCATAACTTTCTCATACGTTATTGAAACTTCATGAAATTTTTACCACATATTCTAGTGAGTATATTTTAGCATTACAATGCTTCGGGTCTGCCAAAAGTTCACTCAGAGGTATAAATTCGACATGTTGACACTTTTGGCCCCTATAGTTTGTAATTCCTCACTTTTGTGCAATTTCCGCGTCGTATGATCCATGAACCATCCGTTTAAGGTTATGAACATTATGTAGGGTTATTATAGAGTCTATTTATCCATTGTTGACACTTTGGACCCTTACGTTCCATAGTTTTCACTGTTTGTCAATTTTAGTCCCTCTAAAGTATGTTTTCACATACCGGAACCTTATGACACGTGTCAAGACATTATTGGACGGAAATTTTCGAGGTGTTACATCCTCACCCCCTTAAAAGAAATCTCGACCTCGAGATTTATTGAAACAAATGGGGATATTTTTTTCTTTCATCGTGGATTCCACTTCCCACGTATATTCGGGACCTCTACGGGTATCTCATTTGACCTTGACAATAGGTGCATGCTTCCTTCGAAGCTTCTTTACCTGTCGATCCTCAATCGACAAAGGTTTTTCCACGAACTTCATACTCTCATCTATGTGTATATCTGTATGCGGTATAATCAGTGATTCGTCAGCGAAACACTTCTTCAGATTACAGATGCGGAACACATTAGGTATAGCGCTAAGTTCTTCAGGCAAGTTTAACTTATAAGCAACTGACCCGATACGTTCGACAATCCTGAAGGGTCCTATGTACCTCGGGCTTAGCTTGCCTTTCCTTACCAAATCGCATCACCCCCTCCCAGGGCGATACCTTAAGTAACACTTTATCACCTACATAGCAGTGAAAATCTTTGCGCTTTGGATCCGCTTAACTTTTCTGCCTATCCCTGGCAGCTTTCAAACGATCGCGAATCTGAACGATCTTGTCTGTCGTCTTGAAAACGATTTCTGGTCCTGATAGTTGGACATCTCCAACTTCTGCCCAACATATAGGCGATCTACACTTCCTACCGTATAAGGCCTCAAAAGGCGCGGCCCTAATACTAGTATGGTAGATATTTTTATAGGAGAACTCTATCAAGGGTAGGTGGTTATCCAAACTGCCACCTAAATTAATCACACATGCTCGAAGCATGTCTTCCAATGTTTGGATGGTACGCTCACTCTGTCCGTCTGTCAGCCAACCGTTATGTGATAGTGCTTCTTGACTTATTGGCGGAACATATCCTTTAATCCTTAGGGTGCAATACATCGCGAGCTCCACCAAGCTCCTTCAATAGGTTTTAGCTCATAAGTTATTTGATCTTGATATATTCGATTACTTCGAATGATTTCATATATTCAGAGCTTACTAGCCTGACAATTAACAGATTGGCACACCTTTCCAGGGTGATATCTTTTGTTGAACCTTATTTCTTAACAAGAACTTAGGAGGTTTGCTATTTCCATGAATCCTTGATTCTCTGCCGAATACTGGCAACTTATAGATGGTTATGGATTTGCTCGATCTTATTCGCTGTTTCCAAGGCAACTTTTAGATCCTGATAATTGGACTTACCAATTTTCTGTCTAGCAATAGATGTTTAACATCTATCTATACAAGGTCTCCCAAAGGAGCAGCCTTGATACTTATATAACAACTATTATAGACAAGCTAATCTTAAGGTGAGATGGTTATTCCAATCACTGCTTAAAACTAACCTTAAGGGGTAGCTAATCCTTTAAGTCAGTCGAATAAATCGACGATCCTGGGCGGTAATTGGGGATTCCTAGATATTGCCTAAATAGGGTTGCGGTAATCAATGCATAAGCAAGATGAACCGTCTTTCTTATTTATTAAAAGTCGGAGTTCTTAGAACCTTGAATTTTGGCTTTACGAAACCTTATCCAAAACTTATTTATTTGGCTCTTAGTTCTTCCTATTTCGCTGGTAATAACAGATATAAGATTCTTACAATAACTGCAGCCCTAAGCGGGATGTTTGTCCTAACATCCTCTTGCCTCTCAGAAGGTAAACATGGTAATTCTTATAAAGAAGCTAATTATGACACATAGAGATGCCAGAGATTTCTGCAATCTCAGGCTTTAGCTTATCTATCGCTTTCGGTGTCAGATAAATGACATATTCCCTTTACCATTACAAGGATGCCCTAAGTAGAGACACTTATAAGGACATTTTTATATTGGATATCTCCTTTGAATACTACTAGTCGACTTTAGTACAATATGACCATTGGAATATCTTCGGGGATCCCATGCATTAAACCTCCATACTGATCAGGCATGGAAGCAATCTATGGGACACACTAGGATACGCAAATCCTCATATGGTACTCTTATCAAACATAGTTTGGCATTCGCAGACGATAGAAAACAATGAGAAAAATAATAAAATAAAATAATTAGTATATATTGTCGTACTCTTTCTGGGGGAGAGTACTCCAGATTCTTAAGAAAGGATTATCTCCGAGGATGGGATAGAGGTCATTAAAGATTCCACTGGTAAGTTATACCTCATATTTAATATATGGAGTCCTTATGAATGTAATCCAGAGTTTGCTAAGCTTATGGTTTGTTAAAGATTTATTATCCCTTGCATCAATGCAAAAATACTTGGCAGTCATTATCAATGCTAAATGGTATAGGACGTACCTAATGCAATTATCGATGTGCACTGTCTCAGGTATTCAACCGGTAGTCCAGGTGGTTCCTTTCTTATCCTTTCCAGACCTAGCTGCTCCTTTCTTGGCAGCCTTAGGGCAATTAGTACTGATGTGCCCCTTTTCACCACAGCTGAAACAGTTTGCATCCTTCATGTCCCTACATTCGTGGGACTGGTGGCCAGTTCTTTTACAGATGCCACATTGCTTTATCTTTTGGCTTAATCGACACTGCCCCCAATGTCTTCTTTTACAGGTTTTGCATGTAGGCTTTTTGTTGGAATCCTGTTGGTTATTGTTGAGCTTGGATTTGCTCTTCTTAGGATTCTGAGAGTTATCCTCCTCCCTTTGTCTTTTTTCATTAGTTTCATTCATGAACGACTTTTGTCTCACTACATCTAGAGTGAGAGGCAAGGATAGATCTACAGCTGATCTGTAGTTGGTTGGCCTTGAAGCCTTAACATCCCCTTTTATTTCTTGTGCCAAACCACCGATGAAACGCGCAATGCGTTTTGGTTCCGGGGTGATTAAATAGGGTACTAGTCTAGATAGGGAGTTGAAGTCGGTAACATATTGCTGACAATTTAGGTTTTTCATTGTGAGATTCAGAAAATCTGACTCCACCTTTTCCACTTCGTGCTGTGGACAGTAGTTCTCTTTGACAAGGTCCGCAAACTTGGACCATCCCATAAGGTATAGGGGAATTTTCCCCGTGGACTGCATCATGGCCTTCCACCATACAAGAGCCTCTCCTTTAAAAGATTGTGAAACAAATTTTACTACGTCTTTATCAGCACAATCGCTGATGTCCACAACCGTTTCCATTTCCTCAAGCCATTCCATAGCATCAATTGCTCCTTTTTCGCCATTGAAATCTCTGGGTTTGCATGAGACGAAATATTTGTAGGTGCACCCGCCCTCAGTTGAACGGGGCTTATCATAGAGTACTATCTCCTGAGGTTCGCTCTTTTCATCTGAAGAGTGAACGGAGCTCTCCTTACGAGCTGATGTATGCGTTTCCGTATGGATCTTTGAGTGAGTGACACTTGGTTCCTTTTTGTTCTCAAGGACCTTATCCACAACTTCACTAATTGCTGCGCTAATCAAGGCCTGAAGAGTAGTGCCATTAACATTTATATTTATATTTGCATCCTTGTTTTTAGCCGCTGCATTGCTGTGTGCTTCGTCGGAAACCTCCATTCTGGAGCTTTGGTACTAACACCAAAATAACATATGCTTAGATGCAAGTTATTATGGAATCCTCGTAACGGATGATTTATAAAGTCATGGTATTACTAAACCATAATGGCTGTTAGGTTTATAACTTCCTTATAGTATGCTATTAGAAAGTATGTCAATTATATTTAGCCTAGGTCAAAAAGGACCATCAATTGTGTTTATGGTTTGGACCGAGTCCATTACCTTTTGACTGGGGATCACAATGTCACAACTGTCCTTGTCATAACGACAATCTTTAGATAGTTGGAAGGCTTGTCATGAAGGACATTAATAATCATAGGCCCGAAGGCCTTGTCACAAAGGACATACAAAATATGGTACATAAGGCATTAATATATAAGCCGCAATCTTATTGGATCAGAGGTCTTAAGGTTCGAACATAGTTCTTCACCTTTGGACAGAGAGTCAAAGACTACAACCGTCATCTTGTGGAAGATAATTTATTTTGCCACAAAGGCTAGTCAATGTACATCATTCTGACTAACTAGATGATTGTGAGCCCCAGAGGAGTCAGCCATGGTGAAGCTTTGAAGGCCAACTAACCATGAAGTAATAGCTTACTTAATTATAGGGAATTGTCGAACTTGATAATTTAAATAGCCATGGTGCAAACAAACCATATAGGCCAATAGATAGCATTTAGTTTATTTGATCATGTTTTGCCTAGATTTTTTTTTTAAATAAACCATCTTTGGCGTTTAAATGGAATAAATCCTTTATACTTACTAGACAGGGGACATAAGTCACGACTGTCAATGTCATAGCGACATCTTATATAGCACAACGGCTTGTTCCATAGGACTTTTCGATGGCACAGATGCCTTGTCACTAGGGAAATTTTTAATACATAATCAATGATTCCTCTGGATCGGAAAATTTCATAATTCATTGTCTTGACAAGAAGTTATGAAATAAAACTATCGTTTTCATGTATGCATCTTTGCCCGTAGGTATACATCCCAGGTGGATGTTTAGATGTGTATATCATGTTCGACGTTTATTAGCCATGATTCCTATCGATCATATAGGCTAATTAAGGGGTTTGGAAGTTCCTAATATAAAGGTGACAATCGTGATTTTATCGTATCACTGTTGTCGGGAGTGTTAACACGTTTTCAAGTGTTAATCAGGATCTGAATCTCTTCTAAACAGGTTTTACCATCTTAGCAAGGTCTTCAATGACATTCAAGGTAGGTCAAACCTTTTAAGATTCTCCTTTAATACATACACTTAACAGAAAAGGAATAATGTTTATTTTATTCAGGATTTTTATCATGAATCCTAATTTATAAGTGAGTAATAGCACAAATGGCCTAGTCGAGTAGACAAGTTTAATTTATAAGCCATGATTTCTGAGAATCGAGGCATTACAATTTATCCTAGTTATAAAACATTACGGATATTGAGGTGGCACCAAGGCCTAGTCACAAGGACATTTATAAATTATAAGCTAGGATTTCAGAGAATCAAAGCCTTGAGGTTTGAACCTAGTTCATTACCTTTTTTTCTGACAAGGAGTCATAGGTTACGACTGTCTTTATTAAAATTTCTGGCCCGTGGGCCTATCAATTGACATCTCGTAAGATGTTAAGACATATAGTCATTGTACTGATGATACGCTCAGCGGTCACAGTAATGACATGACGCCATGATCAGTGTCATTAATTTAATCAACTGTCGTTCAGTGGTCATAATGATGACATGACGACAGGATTAGCACTTAATTTAAATCAACTGTCATTCAGCGGTCATAATAATGACATAACGACAGGATTAGTACTTAGTTTAAATCAAATGTCATTCAGTGGTCATAATAATGACATGACGACCAGATTATCGTCTAGAGGGCTTTTGAGCATAGCTCACCCCCTTAGGACGGGGAATCTCAAAAGATCACAACTGTCGATGTCACAATCGGACAGGGTATTATAGCTCGTGGCACTTCATCCTTAAGGGATGATTATTTTACTTACAGGGAATTTTAAATAATCCCAATTTTCAAATTTATTACCCATAGGCACTTCATCCTCAATGGATGGCTGTTTTACTTGCAGCGAATTTTAAATAAATCCCAATTTTCAAATTTATTACCCGTAGGCACTTTATTACCACGTATGGTTAAAATATGATCATCTTAATTGATGATGTAAACCCAGGATTCAGAGATCATTAAACTGGGTTGGGAATCTTTTGAAGAATCCTTAATAACGTGTGTGATTTCCAACGAATCACATCTGCCGAGAGGGTTAACATGTTTTCAGATGTTAACTGGGATACAAATCTTTTAAACAGGTCTTACCATCTTGGCCCGGTCTTATAATTGACCCAAAGGCTAGGTTCCACTCTTAAGATTCTGAGTTTATAATTACCGCTGAACAAATTTTTAAATTGAAATGTTAATAAGGATCTGAATCTAAATTGAGGAACTGCCATCTTGGTCGGGTCTTAATATGACACGAGGCTAGGTCTTGTCCTTTTTAGATTTTTCCATTTTATTATAATGGTAGATATTACAACAGAATTTGTTATTTTAATTTACTTCATATATTATATTCATATAAATGATATAAACGAAATTTAGATAAAACATCCCAATGGTTTTTTTTTTGAAGAGGTATAGAATTGCCCAAAAAAAGGGACTTAAAAGAAATGATGCTGTCCTCAAAGGGACCAGAAGGTAAATATCGCTATAAAGACTTTAAGGAAACGATCTTCAGTAAAAGGAGTTTCTTTTTCATCTTATTTCTGAATGCTTTCTCCTTGGATGTTTGTTTTATTTTAGCCGCGGTACGAAGCTCAGCATCTCGGGGCTCCGGGTGTGGAGAACTCCTATTACGGCTCCTTTTCTTGGCGATGCATCCAATATAAAAAAAATAATTGGAAGCAATAAATTCCAGATTAGAATCGGGAGTTTTCCTATGTTAAGTCTAGACTCAGAAGGTTAAGGAATGTGCTATTGTGTCATTGAGATTAAACACAAAAGGCTAGTGTTTAATTCACTCAATGTTGGCTCTGATACCAACCTGTCACACCCCGAATTTCCACGTGTCACCGGTGGGCCCGGTGGGGAGTATCGTGACGTAGTTGATAACATCATAGTCAAACAACACAATTTATAAATGCACAGCGGAAGCAAAAGATAATATTTTACAATCCGAATATAAAGTAATATCAAGTATTACAACGGAAAGTAGGGGATCCACAGGCGGATCTTAAAACTTAAATATTGTTCAACAGACTTTAGACGCCTAGAATTTGCAAGATTCCTTATTAACGCCCTGAGCAGCTTCCAGCCTATTACGTACTTGTACCTGTCACTTAGACTTTGGAAAATACGTCAGTTTTCACTGGTAAATACACTCAACTGACTCATTTGAAAAGAGTTTATGAAAATAGGTTTAGGCGCACAAGGCACAAATCTATTTTGACACTTGATTAAGATGCACAAGGCAAGATTAATCTTTTATACTTGGGACAAACTATATCTCATGTTATCAGTTTTACATAACTTGCTCTACATACGGGGCCCGGTCCTATGCCGGTTCAAGATTAACCGACACACCACTATTCCCCTATTGGGAATCCCATATTGGGTATAATCAAATAATAAGCATAAAGCATCTGTCAGGTGTATGCCTACACCCCGTGCTTAGGTCGTGGCCATTGCAATTAATGAGTCAAGGATATCCAGGACACGGTCGCATTAACCCCCAATGTTTCAGTCAAGCAATACGAATTAAAACAGGTTATTTGAATTTCCCGATACATTGGTCTTCGAATCCCATACCTGACCATGCGGTATTTATATTACCGTATCCCAAGCCCGTAATAGGGAAAATAAGTTAAGAGTACTTACCTGAGCTAGCTCCTGTCTTAAATAGCAAGAGTTATAATAACTCAGCCGTATTCACTTAAGTAAGCGTAGGTACAATTTACCGGAAGGCTCTAGTCTGGAACGATGGTATAAATAACCAATTAGAATACTAACGGGTCTTTAATTAAGCCTAAGCTTAGACCGGTTAGTTTTAAGGAAATATACGGTTCAAGCGCACGATTAAGCGAAGACCGGATAGAACGTGATTCAGACCCGACCAGTTTGAATACTTGTATAATATGGGTATACTAAATACATTCTGGATTTTGAGACAAAAATGATAACGTTTGACCCGTTTCGGTCAATTTATGCAAACTAGTTACATAAACCGAACTGAGCGCTAAAAGAGCGTTACGGGTAGGCAAAAGAGTCATATGCAAGTTCCCTGAGATAATATGCTTTAAATATGATATAATATCAGTAAGTTATGTTCTATTATGCCCCGAATAATTTTAAACTCAATTTATGCCTTAGAAGGGCATTTTGGTCATTTAAAAGATTATAAAAGAGTAAAATTAGAAATCTGAGTTTCGGGTCTGGCTTATACAGTAAATATACTTTATTGGGTATATTATAACAGTAGGGGTATTTTAGTAATTTCACAAGGGCTAAAAATGCCAAAACTGGAAATCTGAGTTCATATACCTATACTTACTGTTATTATATGAAAATATACTAATTACATCAGTAGGTATGAGTCTTATATGTTTAAAACGGGTATAACGCTTACTATGCGCTTAAAACGCTTAAAATGCGATTTAGTGCCGTTTCCGGGTTTTTAAAAGAAAGCTGAGATTTTTATACTTCCAGAATGCTCAAAATAATTTATTTAACATATAAAATCAGTAGAAAAAGGTTTCGGGTCAAAAGAATATATAAAACTCATTTTATGGCTTAAACGGTCAAAACCGGCATAAACCGAATCGACTAAGCGATCTAAGATACGATCAGCCAAAAATTAAATAAAAATCATCAAAAATCCCAAAATATTATATAACATCAGTGGGTAAAAAGTTTTGTATCAAAACGTGGCCTGAAATAGGTTAGACGCAAAATGCGCCGTTTATTAAACATAAAGCTTTAGTTTTACGCTATTGGCCATAACTCAAAATCTGGACCACCAACTGGTCTCAAATTTTCGGTGCAAGTTTATATATTAGAAATAAAGATTTCTACTCTTTCACTTTTCCAAAAATCACGTTTTATATCAAAAAGGGCAAAATAGTCAACTTTAAGCATAAATCGGAAACATGCAAATGAATCGGCTAAGTATAGACTCGAGATATAAAAATTCCAGAAAGTTTAACCAAAATAAAAGTAGTCAAAAATAGTCTCCAATACAGATCTCAAACATGCATGCACGGATCCGAATCGATAGTCTACGAAAAAGTCGTTTTATAAGACTTTCGGTTCCGATCCGAGTTTATACTAAAGATTGTCGAGTTGATTATGGTAAAACACATTCTTATATTCATTATAAGTTATTTTTGATGATCAAACTGATTGCATGTCATCTACACTACTATTTATGCTATATTTCGCAAAAACGATTTCTGTTGACTTTTTAGAAATAACTTTGACTCGACAAATAGCATGCTTAGAGTGGGAATCAGAGAATACCCTTTTGAGGGTTTGTTTCCCACATAAATACCAACATATCAGTGGTTTCAATTTGAGAAATGACAGAGTAAAACTCGTTTAATCGAAAAGTCAAAGTATAAGAACAACGGTTTGACTTTTAACAATTAATCAATGCAAGAACGAATTATAGAATGTTATGAAGGCTTACAAAGGTCCTAATGAAGCTAAGTTAACACTAGGAGGTGGCCTTGTCGTTCAAATTTGCTCCAGAAGTGCCTTGAGAGCTTTTGCAAGTTTTGGGTGTTCTTGATCACAATGCAAGTGCCAAAGAAATGAGCTTTTTGATCAACTTATGGAGGAATTCAGATGTATAGAGAGCTTCTCAGTAGCCTAGGCATGCAAGGGATTTAATTGGTGCAAAATGGAGGTGATATGAGCTGTTTACCACTTCAAATTCGGACCCAAATTGCAATTTTCGCGAAATTCTGATGCTGGCGGGGTCACGCGGCCCGCCTAAGGATTCCCAGGCGGGTCGCCTGGGGTCTGCAGGCCCAAAATTGTTTCAAACTTGGCAGCTTTGGTCCCTGTCCTTGCACGCGATGCTTTGGCTACTTATTTTGACTCGTAAACCCCCAAACTTGGTTTCTAAGAACCTTGGGACATTTACCAACATGGTAATGTCCTCGGATAACTTTGCGCTCAACCGAAAAGCCATGAAATTCGACGTTGACGCTTTTAACCCCTCAAGCACGGTTTTGGCCATAACTTTCTCATACGTTATCGAAACTTCATGAAATTTTTACCACATATTCTAGTGAGTATATTTTAGCATACAATGCTTCGGGTCTGCCAAATGTTCACTCAGAGGTATAAATTCGACATGTTGACACTTTTGGCCCCTATAGTTTGTAATTCCTCACTTTTGTGCAATTTCCGCGTCGTATGATCCATGAACCATCCGTTTAAGGTTATGAACATTATGTAGGGTTATTATAGAGTCTATTTATCCATTGTTGACACTTTGGACCCTTACGTTCCATAGTTTTCACTGTTTGTCAATTTTAGTCCCTCTAAAGTATGTTTTCACATACCGGAACCTTATGACACGTGTCAAGACATTATTGGACGGAAATTTTCGAGGTGTTACAATTCCGAACTTCATGCTACTTTCTCAGTTGTGGGACCTATTGGCTCAACATTTTAGTAGCAACATTCCCAATAATCCAAATTCCATATAAAAGACGGACTTTAGAAACGACCGGTTAATATATATATATATATATATATATATATATATATATATAAGATGTTTGTCAAACGATTTAAGGATCTTGGGATTTATAAATTTGGGTCGCTCAGAGGTATTTTAATAACATGTCGCCCTTGGGGTCGTTCAGAGGTATTTTAATAACATGACGCCCTTTTTAAATCCTACCATACATCTTTTTATTTGATCCGGTTTTCCTGACACGTCTGTCTCTCATGAAACGTGTCTTTATTTTATTGGACAGGAATTTCCGAGGTGTTACATCCTCACCCCCTTAAAAGAAATCTCGACCTCGAGATTTAAGGAAACAAATGAGGGTATTTTTCTTTCATCGTGGACTCTAACTCCCACGTATATTCAGGACCTCTACGGGCGTCCCACTTTACCTTGACAATAGGTACAAGCTTTCTTCGAAGCTTCTTCACCTGTCGATCCTCAATTGTCACAGGTTTTTCCACAAATTTTAAGCTCTCGTCTATATGCACATCCGTGTGTGATATGACTAGCGACTCGTCAGCTAGACATTTCTTCAGATTGCAGACGTGAAATACATTATGAATACCGTCGAGCTCCTCAGGTAAGTTTAACTTGTAAGCCACCGACCCTACACATTCGATGATTTCGAATGGTCCTATGTACCTTGGGCTTAACTTACCTTTCTTGCCAAATCGCATCACCCCTTTCCAAGGTGATACTTTGAGCAAAACCTTATCGCCAACCTCAAACTTGAGAGGTTTTCGCCTTTCATCCGCATAGCTCTTCTGCCTATCTCGAGCAGCTTTCAGGCGGTCGCGAATTTGGACAATCTTGTCCGTTATCTCGAAGACCAAGTCAGGGCCTGACAATTGCGTATCTCCCACTTCTGCCCAGCAAATGGGCGTTCTGCACTTTCTACCATATAGTGCTTCAAAAGGTGCAGCCTTAATACTAGTATGGTAGCTATTATTGTAGGAGAACTCGACCAATGGTAAATGCCTGTCCCAACTTCCTCCTAGATCAATTACACATGCACGCAGCATGTCTTCCAGCGTCTGAATAGTACGCTTACTCTGCCCATCCGTCTGAGGATGGTAAGCCGTACTGAAATTCAATTTAGTGCCCAGAGACTGTTGGAAACTCTTCCAGAAATGAGATGTGTATCTAGCATCCCGATCTGAGATAATAGATACTGGTACGCCATGCAAGGCCACAATCTTATCCACGTACAACTGGGCTAGCATGTCAGAGCTGAAGGTCTCTTTAATGGGCAGGAAATGTGCTGACTTAGTCAGTCTATCAACTATGACCCATATAGTATCATTTCCCTTCGGCGTCTTAGGTAATTTGGTGATGAAGTCCATCGTCACCATTTCCCATTTCCATGTGGGAATTTCAGGCTGTTGCAGTAAACCTGACGGCTTCTGATGTTCAGCTTTGACTTTAGCACACGTCAGGCATTTAGCTACATAAGCAGTTATAGACTTTTTCAAGCCTATCCACCAATAATTCGCCTTTAAATCCTGGTACATCTTATCAGCTCCGGGATGGACGGAATATTTGGAACTGTGGGCTTCCTTGAGGATAACATCCTGAAGTCCTCCATATACAGGAACCCATATTCGTCCATTTAATCTCAACATTCCGTCTTTGTCATAGGATAACTGTTCTTCAGTTACTCCTAATTTCTCCTCAGGATAGTTAGCTTCCAATACAGCTTCCTTCTATGCAGCTAACAACCTTTCATTCAAACTACTCTTGATTTCAATGCTGTTGGCATTGATCCTTATCGGCTTCACTCTTTCCTTCCTGCTCAAAGCATCTGCGACTACATTGGCCTTGCCTGGATGGTACCTTATTTCACAATCATAATCGTTCAAGGTTTCCATCCATCGTCGCTGCCTCATGTTCAAACCCTTCTGATTGAACAGATGTTGAAGGCTCTTATGGTCGGAATAGATTACACACTTCGTCCCATACAAATAATGCCTCCAAAGCTTTAGTGCAAATACAACGGCACCCAACTCCAAGTCATGGGTGGTGTAATTCTTCTCGTGCACCTTTAGTTGACGTGAAGCGTAGGCTATGACCTTGCCCTTTTGCATTAACACACAACCCATTCCGGTGTGTGATGCATCACAATACACCACAAATTCTTCAATGCCTTCTGGTAGAGTCAGCACTGGTGCGTTACTTAACTTCTGCTTTAAGATATCAAAATATTCTTGCTGCTTAGGCCCCCAATTGAACTTAATGTTCTTACGTGTTAACGATGTCAAGGGTGCAGCGATTCTGGAGAAGTTTTCAATAAAACGCCTATAGTATCCAGCCAAACCTAGGAAGCTACGAATCTCTGAAGGTGTCTTGGGCTCCTGCCAGTTCATAATAGCTTCTATCTTGGCGGGATCCACTTGAATTCCACGCTCACTCACAACGAGTCCAAGGAACTGGACTTCGCGAAGCCAAAATTCACACTTTGAAAACTTGGCATAGAGCTTCTCTTGATGGAGCAGCTTAAGAATGCACCGAAGATGCCTCTCATGGTCAGCTTGGTTCTTTGAATAGATGAGGATGTCGTTAATGAAGACGATGACAAATTTATCCAGATAAGGCTTGCATACGCGATTCATGAGATCCATGAATGCGGCAGGTGCGTTAGTGAGCCCAAAAGGCATCACTAGGAACTCGTAGTGACCATAACGAGTCCTAAACGCGGTCTTATGAACATCCTCCTCCTTAACCTTCAATTGATGATAGCCTGACCTGAGATCTATCTTAGAAAAGTAACTCGCTCCCTGAAGCTGGTCGAATAGATCATCGATTCTAGACAAAGGATATCTGTTCTTGATAGTAACCTTGTTTAGCTCACGGTAATCAATGCATAGACGCATTGATCCATCCTTCTTTTTAACAAACAGAATTGGCGCTCCCCATGGAGATGAACTAGGTCTAATAAAACCTTTAGCTAGTAAATCATCTAGTTGTGTTCTTAATTCCTTCATCTCTGTTGGTGCTAATCTATATGGTGCTCTGGCTACTGGTGCAGCTCCAGGGATGATGTCAATCCTAAATTCCACCTGCCTGTCTGGTGGCAAACCAGGCAGTTCCTCCGGAAAAATCTTGGGATAGTCAGAAATGACCGGTATGTCTTCGATCCTGGGCTTCTTCTCGTCAATGGTTACTCTTGCCATATAAATGACACAACCCCTACTCGTGCATCCGGATGCCTTAAGCATGGCCACACGCTCTGGCATTCCATGTTGAGTATCTCCCTGAATAGTGAGTGGCTCACCAGATGGGGTCTTGATTACTACCTGCTTCTTGTTGCACACTATCTGGGCTTGGTTACGCGATAACCAATCCACTACTATCACTACATCAAAGCCTGCTAGCTTAAAGGGTAACAAGGATAAAGGAAAAGAGTGGTTCCTAATGGATAAGACACATCCATCTAACACAGTCGAAACTGTTTCTATTGTTCCATCAGCTAATTCCACTTCATATTTCATACTTAAAACTTTAACAGGTAATTTCAACAGTTCACAGAACTTATTATCTACAAAGGACCTATCCGCCCCAGAGTCAAACAATACCCTTGCGTAGACATCATTAATGAGAAAAGTACCTGTTATGACATTATCGTCCTGAATAGCTTCCTTTGCATCCATGCGGAAGACTCTTGCATTAGTCTTCTTTCCTTCCTCCGTTTTCTTGGCAAGCTTCGGGCAGTTGGGTCTAATATGTCACTTCTCATTACAATTGTAGCAGGTGGCATCCTTAAGCTTCTTGCAGTCTAATGCCTTATGATCCGGGGACTTGCAAATCCCACATAATTTCTGCTGAGATTGGGATCTAGACTCCTGCCTGCATTTCCCGAAATGGTGCTTTTTACAAACTTTGCACCTAGGCTTTTCTCCCGACTGATGATCCCCCTTCTTGGATCCCGACCCTTTCTTGTGGTCGTCATTCCCCTTACGCTTCTTATCTGAGCGTCGCGAACCATCATCTTCGCGTTTTCGCTTCTCGGCATCTGCGGCTCTCATTGTTCTCTGTCTAACTGCGTCTTTTGTAAGGGACAGAGATATGTCCGCCACTGATCGAAAAGTAGTGGGCCGAGAGGCCTTGACGCTTGCTTTAATTTCTGGGGCCAGACTCCCAATGAAACGGGCTATCCTCTTTGGTTCAGGTGTTACCAGGTAGGGAACTAGCCTTGACAAGGAATTGAAGGTTGTGAGGTAAGCCTGGCAGTCCAGGTTCTTCATCACCAGAGACAGAAAATCAGACTCTATTCCTTCGACCTCGTGCTGGGGACAGTAATTCTCCTTGATTAGGGCAACAAATTGTTCCCAAGACATGTTGTATAGTGGTATCTTTCCGGTGGCTTGAATCAGCGACTTCCACCATTGCAGGGCATCACCCTTGAAAGATTGCGTCACAAACTTCACAATATCCCTTTCAGCACAGCCACTTATATCCACAACCGACTCCATCTCATCAAGCCAAGTCATACAGTCCACTGCCCCCTTCTCCCCAGTGAAATCTCGGGGCTTACAGGACACAAAATATTTATACGTGCAACCCTTGGCACGTGGGACATCATAAAGCACAATCTTCTTGGAATGGTTATCATTTTCGTTTGAAGAGTGTCTATCATCCTCCTTCTTGGATTCCTCCTTCTTGGATTCCTCCTTTTTAGACTTGGGTTTGACAGAAGGTGGCTTGCTGTGAGCCTCAGAATGAGTCTTAGATTTATTATGCGGTGTAGACAGGGTTCTACTATGGGTCCCACTGTACTCACTGTACTGTCTTTCTAATGCCTTAGTAACCGCATCATCTACCAGTGCTTTCAACTCCGCACCAGTTAACTGTATCTTTGCATTATCGTGGTTTTCCACCGGACGACTATTCACTTCATCCGACCCCGCCATGTAGCTTCAATTGCTACATATAAACAATAATGGGCAAGGTTTTATTTAATAGCTAATACAGTATTTTATGTATTTTATTAACCATGGTTTTTAAATAGCCATTGCAGGTTAATTTATTAATTAAACATTAATTCAGGATCTGTATTATAATCCTATATTATAGTTAAGAATTAACATATAACTTAGTCACAAGGACAGTGTTAGTTTATAACCCGGATTCTTACAGAATCAAGGTATTAGGGTCTGAATCACAGTTCATTACCCTATTCTAGACAGTGAGTTGCAGACTCAAACTGTCTTTTAGTCCTTAGGACATTAATTACTACCCGTAGGTACTTCATTCTCAAGGAATGGTCATTTACTTACAGGGAATTTTAAATTAACCCAATTTTCAATGATGGTCTATGTGACTTCTACTGGGTCACAATTTTCCCAATATGTTAACATACTTACAGATGTTAACAGAATTTGGAATCTTCTAGACAGGTTCTACCATCTTGGCCATGTCTGCAACGACACGTGGCTAGGTCTTACCCCTTAGATTCTCTTTATAATGCAGATCAATCCTAAGTTGAGACGTTAATTATGGACCTGAATCTAATTATGGAGATACCATCTTGGCCTTGTCTTAAAATGACATGTGGCTAGGTCTTGTCCCTTTTTAGATTTTGCCATTTTATTCTAATGGTAGGTCTTCTTTATTTTAGGAAATGTTATTTTCATTTTATTTTAAGTTTATTCATATACTTATTTATAACAACAATCATGAAAATTTAAATGCAACATTTCACTAAAATAAAGATTCAATAGTACAATACTTGCCCTAAACGGGACTTCTACAAACAACATGCCCACACAGGGGCGAAATACAACAAATAAAACAACAAACAAACCCACGCAGGGGTTAACTGAAAGACATGCCCACGCAGGGGCAGAATACAAAAAGACAAGATCGCGCAGGAGCTGAATACAGAAACAACAAGTCCACGCAGGGACTGATTATAACTAAGCAACAAACAACAAGGTCTTCAGTGACCCCTCCTCTTGGACTTCCCCTTTAGCAAGTCTGACAGACCCTTGAAGAAGCCTTGCCGCTCTCTGCGGTCTTCTCGAACTTCTTGTTCGACCTGGTTCAACCTATCAAGAACCTCCTGCTGACGCTCCGGTGGGATAAGCTGTAGCTGCGGCGGCTGGTACAACGGCTGAGGAGGTGGTGGCTGCTGGAACACATACGGAGGGTACCCGGTAGTCCAAGGACCACCATAGGGCCCTTCAGGGTGTCGTGCGTTGTAATCCCAAGCCTCCTGATATGGGTCCACGTTGGCATAGTTAAAGCTGTTGTGGCCCGGCATTTCAAACGGGTTGTATGCCGCCGAATAAGCAGGAATTGGGTTGTCAAAACCCGGCGGAGGTGCCACAGGCACTGAGTTGACTTCTGGTATGGGGTTTGATGGACCCCCCATTTGTGGTTCTTCCTCTTCCTCCTGAAGTGGTGGATAATGGCTGCCACTTGATGGTTGGGGTGTGCTGATGCGGACACCCCCTCGCACAGACATCCGTGCGTTCGACCTCCTCCGCCTCGGTGGCTCCGGAGGCGGCTGCTGTTCCACTGGTGGTGGTGGTGGCGGAGTGACTGCCACGAATCGTTGATCCTCAGAAGGATCTTGCTGCTGCTATTGCTGCTGTTGCTGATACGGGGACGAGTGCTCAGAGGGCGTGAAGTACCAGTCCCACTGCTTGAATCTCTCTTAATAACTATCCGGACCACGGTATGGTGATCCGTGGAAAGATGACCCATCCGAGATTTCGATGGGGTGGTTCGGTGTTCCTGTAGCAGGCTCCATTGGATCAGTATCCTCGTCCATGTCATTATCCCCAGAGAAGTGGTCTTCCGGTCCGAGTGGGTTAAAACCCCCGGGTTCTGGAAAAATGTTGGCCGGGTTGAATCGACTTTGGAAAACTGGGGTTGGGTCACCAAAGGAATGGTGGGAGTTAGATCTCTATAATGGTATAAAAGAGGGTGGTTGTTCGTTGGGCTCATTTTCCGATTGGGGCCCAAAGGAGTGCTGGTAAGAAGGTGAAGAGCTGAGGGAAACTGACCGTCTCCCGGGTTCTACATAGAGCCTCCACGGCTCTTGTGGACTAGTGCTCATGGTGATGGACGGGGTACGCCGGTGCGAAGGCCCGGCTTCGTGATCGTGACCCGTGACTGGTGCTTTGCCTTGACCGCGAAGAAATCTTGGTGGCATGTTGACCTGCATACAAGTTTTAAATAACAACAACATATAATAATAAGACCCAAAAAAATAAAACAAAACAGAGTTTGTCCTATGTTCTTTGTCTAGACTCGGAACTCGAAGAATGTGCAATTCGTGCACTGAGACTAAACACAAAAGGCTAGTGTTTAATTCACTCAGTGTTGGCTCTGATACCAACCTGTCACACCCCTAATTTCCACGTGTCACCGGTGGGCCCGGTGGGGGATTAACGTGACGTAGTTGATATCATCATGGTCAAACAACACAAATTATAATGCACAGCGGAAGCAAAGATAGATTCATTTCAACTTAAGTTATTGTAATATTCAATATCACAAAATGTCGAAATAGAATCCACAGGCAGAATCAAATAAACAGGAAACTTCATTTCAACAGACTTCATGCATCCTAAGTTTGCGAGACTTCTATGGATGCTTAAGGAGTGACCAGCCTATTACGCGTAGTACCTGCACTTAGTCTTTTTGGAAAATACGTCAGTTTACACTGGTAAATACAATTCAACTGACTCATTTTGAAAATGTTTAAAATTGATTTAAATGCTCGTGGCATAAAACTTGTTATAACTTGGGATAATTATTTGCTTAATAATCTTGTAAAAGAATTACATGTTCGTTCTGCGTTCGGTAGCCCGGGTCATGCCGGGTTAAAGATTAATAGACACACCACTTAATATAATTCCGCCGCGAGACTTCTCTCGTACCGACGATTATACATGTTGTACAGCACTACGGGTGTACGCCTACACCCGAGTGCTAAGGTCGTGGCCATTCTTTGAATGATGCCAAGGATATCCGGGACATGGTCATTAAGCCCCCAAAGGCGTTAAACAAACAAAACAGCATTTTCAAACGGGTTAATTTGACTGCGCATAACCAAGACCGGTTAAGGTCAATTCCCCGACCAAGCGGTATTTTATATACCGTACCCCAAGCCCGTATAGGGAAAATAAGTTAAACATATTTACCTGAGCAAAGTATAAACCAAATATAACGAGTGCAAGTAGCTTTTACTGGGCTCCTAGATCTGGAAATTAAGGTTTTAATAACCTATTAGAATCCTAACGGGTCTTAAGCTTAGACCGGTTAGTTTTATATAAAGATTACGGTTTTAAACGCACAATAAGGTGAAGACCGTCTTAGAATGTGGTTTTGACCCAACAAGCTTGCACACTTGTTTTATATGGGTAACATAATCACATTCTGGATTTTGAGACCAAAAAGATATGGTTTGACCCGTTTCGGCTAAAATGGCCAAACTAGTCACTTAAGCCGATCCGAACGCGTATAATGCGTAACGAGTAACCATAAGAGTCAAATACAAGTTTCTGAAGTCAATATGCTCAAAATATGTTGTGATATCAGAATGATATCTTCCATTATGCCCCAAATGAATATAAACCAAAACTATGGCTCAAAAGGGCGTTTTGGTCATTTTATAAGGTGAAAAAGGGTTAAAATGATAACCTGAGTTACAGGTCCGATTCAATTAGTAAATATACTTAATTTACTAAGTTATAACAGTAGGGTATCAAAATTTTGTGAAATTTATTATCTTTAACCTTACTATGCACCGTAGGGGCATTTTGGTAATTTCACATGTGCCTAAAAGGTCAATCCTAGAATTCTGAGTTCAAAACAATTGCCTACTGTTTAGAATATAACAATTTACTAATTACATCAGTAGGTTCAAACCCTTAAGCTTAATAAGGCTCTAGTGCACACTTAAGCGTTAAAAATGCCTAAAAAGGCGATTTGGAGCCATTTCCGGGTTTTCTGTAAAAAGCTGATATTTTTAATATTCCAAAAGGCTCAAAATAATTTATTTATCATAACAAATCAGTAGAAATTGGTTTGAGGTCAAAAGGTTTTGTAAAACTCATTTTATGGCTAAAAAGGGCAAAACCGGCATAAACCGAATAAACCTTAGAACACTAAGTTATGCTCAGCCTAAAAATAAATAAAAATCACCAAAAATCCCAAAATATTATTTTATAACAGTGGGTAAAAGTTTGGTATAAAAATTTGGGGTTTGATAGGCTATACATAATTTACGCTATTTAATTACTAAAGAAGCTTCTAATTACGCTATTGAGCATAACTCTTAATCTAGACCTCAAACTGACATCAAATTTTGGGTGCAAGTTTATAAATCAGTAGCTAACGTGCCTACCCTTTTACATTTTCAAAAATCACGTTTTAAGGTCAAATGGGCATAATGGTCAACATATAAGCGATTAACAGAAACATGCACGTGAATAGGATATCCAATGAACCAAGTTGTATAATCTCAGAGAGTTATACTAACATGTAAATAGGTTCAAAAGAAGCTCTAAGGCAATCCTAATCTTGGCTTAAACGGGTCAGAACTGAAAGTCAAAGCAGAAGTCAAACTTTGCGACTTTCGGTTCCAAACCGAGCCTAAACTGAAAATTGTCGAGTTGAACATGTTGGAACATGTTCTTACATTAATTACCAAGTTATTTTACTGATCAAACAGGTTGCATGTAACCTACATTGCTAATTATGCATTAATTCGCAAATAGTCATTTCTGTTGACTTTTTATAATGTACTTTGACTCGACAATTAACATAGTTAGAGTGGGATTCTGGAAATACCCTTTTAAGGGTTTGTTACCCACATAATTACCTACTTAAAGGTATTTTTAATTCGGGATATTAGTGAGTAATTATGGACTAATCCCGAAGTCAAACCTTAATTACGATGGTTTGACTTTTAGCTAATTAACTAAGCTAAAAGTAATTAGAGGGGATTAAGGACACTTACAAGAGTCCTAAGAATGCTTATGAGGCCTAAGAAAGATTTGTTGTAGTCCAGGAGCTCCAGAGAAGGCTTGAACCAAAGTTGCAAATGAGCATACCAAGTGTTCACAACATCAAGTTCTTATATAGTGAACCTTGAGGTCCAAGATGATGCCAAGATAGTCTAGAGTGGTTACAAGATCACCCCAGGTGTCTCTATGATGCTATAAACTGCCTAGCAAGTCCCTGGTTTCGAAAACCATTCATTTAAGTCGGTGTAACAGGCTGAACAGGCAGCTGTCTATTTTCTGCTGCCAGCGACTGCCTTACGGACCGTAAGCTTAAGGCCTTGCGGTCCGTAAGCTCCTCTTGCGAACCGTATGCTGAAACAGTTACGGTCCGTAACCGACCCTTGCTGAAATCGCCCAGGTACCCTTCTTACGGACCGTAAGACTAGGGCCTTGCGGTCCGTAACCGTTGGTCAGAAACAAAATTTTCACAAACTTCAAGTCTTGACCATGCAATCTCGTGGATTCCGAACTTCATGCTACTTTCTCAGTTGTGGGACCTATTGGCTCAGCATTTTAGTAGCAACATTCCCAATAATCCAAATTCCATATAAAAGACGGACTTTAGAAACGACCGGTTAATATATATATATATATATATATATATATATATATATATATATATATATATATATAAGATGTTTGTCAAACGATTTAAGGATCTTGGGATTTATAAATTTGGGTCGCTCAGAGGTATTTTAATAACATGTCGCCCTTGGGGTCGTTCAGAGGTATTTTAATAACATGACGCCCTTTTTAAATCTTACCATACATCTTTTTATTTGATCCGGTTTTCCTGACACGTCTGTCTCTCATGACACGTGTCTTTATTTTATTGGACAGGAATTTCCGAGGTGTTACAGACCCCGTGCTGAGTTCTGCAGAAGCTGAAAAATTTATAAAAGTTCCTAAAAAAAACAGAAAAATAAGAAAAAACGATTAGGCCGTTGATTCCTAACTTTCTCAAAATCCTTGTGTCCCCGAAAACGGCGCCAAAAACTTGATGCGTGTGTGGTGGTATATATATTTTATGTATATTTTTAGCCCTTTTTACACTTTAGTCAAGTTTTAAATTTATAAAACACGATATTTTACTAATACCAAACACACATATGGGAAAGTGCACCCATCGTGAGCGTAGTATAGTGTTGGTAAGATAACGAGGTCTTCCAAGGACACAAGAGCTTTTATACCGGTTAATCCTCAACGTATAATCAAATCAAAATTTTAGAAAAAGATTTTAAACTAGAAAATAAAAACTAAAAATGCTGAAAAATAAAAATAAAAAATAAAAACAGATAGACAAGATGAATCACTTGGATCCGACTTGCCTTTAGTGTAACCTTTGATTATTTTCGCACTTTTGCACTTTTTAAGAGATTATCTTAGTTATAGTAGTAGGCCCCTCTTTTGAAGGTGACGTTACCCTCAACCCAGTAGTTTGAGTCAGCAAGGATACAATCCTAAAGCGTTGGATTATTGAAAGATAATTAATTAAGTTACTAATGCGTAATGTGGTAGGCCCCTCTTTTGAAGGTGACGTTACCCTCGGCTAAGTAGTTTGAGTCAGTAGGGATACAATCTTAAGTAGCCGGGTTAATGTTTTAATAGTAGTTTACATATGAGGGGGTCAAGGAGTTCGGACCCCCACCATCCAATACTAGTGGGTATTGAAGGAGGTCCTACTAAACTTGACCCAGGTCCTTGCAGGATCTGTACACTGAACAAGGCAAGACTCTTACCAAACCATTCCCTTAACCCCCGACCAGGTAGCCAACATATCTCCATATAGACCGTGGAGATATGAATGGTGAAAACCTTTTATTTTATATAGACAGTAAAATAACGCCAAGACACCACAAACAAATGATAAGGAAGATTCACCTTCAACATAAGAAACTAGTTATTAAAGTCATTAATACATAACCAAATAAAAAGTGCGAAAAGATTAAAAATAAAAAGTATTACACTAGACACTTGTATTCACCAAGTGATGTAAGAGACTTAGGCAAACATGGCCTTTGATTGTCAAGAACTCTTAAGATCAATCTTGGATACCGAGACTACTACACACACTCTATGATGGATGATGGTGGTGGATGTGGGTTGTGATGGTGGTGGATTTGGGTTGTGATGGTGGTGGATGTGGGTTGTGATGGTGGTGGTGGGTGGGTGTAGTGTGAGAGAGGTGGTTTGCCAAGGGATGAGTTGCAAGTGAGCCAAGCACCCCTATTTATAGCCTGCACAGAAGCCCGGACACGGCCCCGTGTCCATTAGGCACGGCCCCATGTCCACCCATCTTCTCTTTCTTCATTAAATGCAGTCTGTCTGCATTAGTTGACCACGCCCCCATGTCTGTTGGGCACGATCCCGTATCAGAAGCGTATCTGTACTATTAAGATTTGCCTAGATTCTACGAATCTTTGCGTTGACCACGGCCCTGTGTCTGCTGGGCACGCCCCCGTGGTGGGTGATAGAAGCTTCTACAACTTTGTCTTTTCTGCAGACACATGGGCACGCCCCCGTGCGCATTGAGCACGGGGCGTGTTCAACCTTCCGTTCTCTTGTTTTTGCTTGGGAAGATGTTGTCGGGGGGTCGGGCATGCCACGTTTATTCTTTTTCTTGTATTATTGTTAGATTTGGCTGCATTTTTGCTTCATTTGTTCATTTGAGCTCATTTAATCCTAAAAATAACAAAGGAAGACAAAAGCACACTTTTTCCAACATTAGTACTAAAAAAGGGTTAGTTTTATGCTCATTTGATGTAATTTATATGTTGCATTTTGTGCACATCAAGGATCATTAACATCAACAACTATTTTTACAGAATGATCTTGAGGCTACAAATTTTTTTTAAAAAACCTTGTTATACTTATTGTAAAATAAAATATATCTGTATATGTTTATATACAATAGATAAAAAAAAAGTAGGAAAATTTAAACTTACATCATTTTTAACATCTGACTCATCAATGAGAGCCACTACCTTTGAATCGAATAGGCAATCATCAACAGACTATATTTCTAAGAATGATCATATATAAGAAACCCTATTTTAAATCATAATAATAAGAAAATATTATGTGTGTATATATACATTAAAAATATCCTCAAAACTCGTAAGTTGCGTAGGATTACCAACCGTAGCTCCAATCTCAGCATCATCTAAATCAACTTCACCGGAATCCAGAACTTCTTTGTATGTAGACTACAACAAAACATTCAATAGTTATTGGCATAATATATTAAAACTTACTTATCAACGTCATGTTATCGAACAAATGTATATTAACATCGAATTTTTATACCGCAATCAATAAGTCAAACCCATCATCTCCATAAACTGAATCATCCAAAACAACAACATCAACCTTCTTGAAACAAATTTCAGTTCCGGTTTCAGGATGGAAAACAGAAAGCTCAAATGTTTTAGAGGCAATCATGGTGAAAACCAACCAAGATTCAAGTGGTATCGGACCTTCTTCAACCACTTTTAACCATCCATCTGTGAAACCACATCCATCGGTCCATCCTTTCATCGTAACATTCCAAAACCTTTCTCCAACATAGATAGTTGCTATTCCATACTTGTAATTTTTACCAAATAATTGTTTCCAGAATTTGTCAACGATTAGCTATAGAAGAAATAAATAAATAATTAGTGCAGAGTTACAAAATTGATTGAACTAATGATCAACAGAGGTTAGAACAGGTTAGTCAACAAAAGTTAAAAGGAGGGTTAGTCAACATGGGTTTTAGTATTACACACAACCTAACCACTGTTGCCTATCGACTGTTCCCAACCTCTGTTGCTTTCCAACAGAGGTTTCCTAATAACTGTCATCCATTATCCACAACAGAGGTCACCACATGGACAGATGTTAATTATCAGATGTTTGCAACAGATGCCACGTCAGCTTTCACTTTTTCACCTTATAAAAACCCCTATTCCATCCACATTTTTATGTTAATAGGGTTAGTCAACATATGTTAAAAGGGTTATCCAACAGATGTTAAAAGGGTTAGTCAACAAAGGTTAAGAGGATAAGTCAACAGAGGTTAAAAGGGCAAACAGAGGTTAGCAGGTTGTTGAGTTAGTTGGACAGCTGGCAGGTAGTTAATTAAATGTTAGTTACAGTCATGCCAAAAATATTTATAGAGAGTATCAAAATAATATAAAGTTACTTACAGTTATGCCAAATTCAGGTCTAATATTTGCCGAAATGTAAGAATTCCCGTAGACATTTTCTTTAAAACATGAAACAATGAATGACAAACGTCCGATAGCTTTTAACAATACAACATCTTTGGTTTTCAAACAACAATCTCGAACCAACTTTATCCAGCCATCCGTAAATATAGAATGACCATCTCTCTTCTTTACTCGTACTAACCATGTTTTGTCATCATCATGTAGTTCTATAGTTTGACCGTATAGGACCTCCTTCCCCCACAACAAATTTCCAAAATCAAGTGGTATAGTTTGCGACAGTAATTAACAAACATCTTACATCAAAAATTAATGTACAATCCTAATAGTAGCAAGAAAGTAAAAAAATACCAAAAATATAAAATCATCTTCATTCATAAATTTTAAAAGGATGGTGTTAGGTTGGATGGATTCGTATCTACAAAAAAGGATTTAAAATTACAAGTTATAAAGACGAACAACATCCAAGAAAACTTAAAGTAAACTTCTATGCTGAAAGTAGATGCTATCATAAGTTTATAATTATCTTGGGAAAAAAACAGGAAACGGAAATTATCCTTTCGAAAAACAGCTAAACACATCAACAACAAAAACATCATATCTATTATTTTATTTCCGTAATGTAGAACATGATGAAGAAAACATTCGTTACCATTCAAATATCAATAAAATAATTTAAAAAAAACATCATTAACTTCAGTTGAACTAAATCAGTACTTAAAAAACAAAAGTACCAAATATTATGACAACTATTTGTATAATCACACACTTAGGGTTTCATAAAAACAAAGCACAAAACGAAAATTATCATCTCTCACAACAGTTAAACAAATCAACAACAACCAAAAATCATATGGTTCATTTATCAATCGTAACGTAGAAGACGACATCAAGAAGATGCATCCCCAAATTGTCTCAGAGAATGCTATCAATAGCTTCATTTAAGTTAATGTAGTACCTAATCAATAAAAGTACACCAGACTACAAAAACTATTATGATCGAAACAAAGAATATGAAATGCCATTTATGCTAAACAGATTCTCATAACATCAAAGAATGAAAACCTAACGTTTATAACACAAACAATAACATCAAAGAAACAATACCCGGTTTTACAATGTCTAATATATATAATGTAGAGGTCTTAAGAGCTTTGATAAGAAGCTTATGAGAAAAGTTCCGAAGGTGTTCTGTGATGTTTATGTTCAATAATGGAGTTGAGTAGAGCTTATATAGAGGATCCGAAAACCTAATACAGACGCTCCATTTACACGGGTTGGATCCATGTAAGTTTTATAAATTTATACTTTACACCCTTTTCTTTAAAATAATGTAATTTTAGCACATTTTACTATAAGATTGTAATGAATGATCATGTCTGTTGTTAAATTCATAACTTATTAGGTTTGTTCTTTACGGATTGCATAAACATTCATACATTAATAAATACTCGAAGAAGATCTGGGTCAAGGAAGGAAAAGGGTATGAGAATCCAAGGAGGAAAGGAAGTGCAGGAAAACAGATCCAGGTTTCCGACATGGTGTCGCTTCGTACGGATGGGTCGAAGGATCGGAAAATGGTTTCTAGAGGAAAGCAGGACTTGAGGTTCTGGATTTCTGGATCCGTGAACTCACATATCTCAGAAGAACGGTCCTTAGCAGGTTTGGTGATTGGGGTGTATCATCGGACTTCTTAGAGCCGGATTTCGGTTAGGAACGAGTATGCATAATCGCCAGAATTAAAAAAAATCAAAAAGAAAAGAGAGAAGGAAGAGAGATATACCTGGATTATGAGGCCAACAGTGTGGATTTATGATAATGGTTCCGAGGATTTAAAAGAAATGGAAGTTATTTGTTTCCTTATAAATCGCTATGATGGTTTTATAACCCTAAGCAAGTCCCATCGTATACCCCTAACGGCTAGTTTGAATTTAAGGTAATATGACAGCTGTGACTTATCATCATAACCGCCATATTGGGGGCAATTGTTAGGGCTTATTTTATTTCCTTATGGATCGGTGATCCTTCCGTGTATCTTGGATACGTTATTCTTGAAATGTACAGCGGGTATTGGAAGGATCAAGGATCCTTAATTCTTATAACAATTTCTAATAATTGTCTTCGATGTGCTATTGTAGTTTGACGTAGGTAAATGAGTTGGACTTGGTCAAGCTGGAATCTCGCTGAATATACTTCGAATAAAGCACGTGTAAAAGATGGATTAGCCGTTATGGACGATCGTGGGGACTTCCACCTTTTTCGTTTAGTTAGTTAGATAGTTTCTAATTAAATTTATGGGATGATGAGCTCACTAGACAGATAATACACAACTCGCACTCTTAGTAACTTTCGAATACTCTCTGAAACACACACTAGTGACTACTAGTATTGAGCTCGATCACCATCCAAAGTTGTACCGGATTTTGCATTATTCTTTGATTAATATAGTTGGTGATCGGTAGTTTCCATCACCCGAGGTTTTTGATGCCGGGGATTTTCTAAAGATTAAGGGTTTTTTCCTCGTATAAATCATTGTGTTCATTGCCATTTTCATTTCATATTCGATTACATTGTTGTTCAACATTCAAGCACTCTACCTCACAAATCAGATTTGGTTACATTATTCTTAAACCGATTTTTGACCAAAACATTTCCGTTGTTAACTTAAACTATGTTTTGGACTTTTAAAACTTGCTCACGAATCATGTTGTTAGTGATGATTTACAACTTTAAATATTTGGTTTAACATGATTACTGGCTGGATCATGGTCAGTCGCACGGCTCGCGGTAAAACCCTGCACGTGGAATTTAAGAGTGTGACAATGCCCCTTAATGCTCTTTTAATCATTAGAGTTAAATGTCATTTTAGTCTCTGTAGTTTGGGCTATTTTGTCAATTTAGTCCAAAGGTTTCATTTTTCACCTGTGGGTCCAAAAAGGTTTCACCGTTGTCATTTTAGTCCACTGGGTCAACTTCATCCATTTTTTCGGTTAAAAAAAAGGGCAATTCGGTCATTTTACATGGAATCTGTTAACTAGAAGAGCAATTCGGCCATATAAAATGACCGAATTGTCATTCTCGTTAACAGATTTAATGGATGAAGTTAACCCAGTGAACTAAAATGGCAACGGTAAAACCTTTTTGGACCCACATGTGAAAAATGAAACCTTTGGAGTAACTGACAAAATAACACAAACTACAGGAACTAAAATGACATTTAACTCTAATCATTACTTTACATTTTGTTCTCTAGTCATTTGGCAATATCATATAAATGTTCTTCACTCTTCATACACCTATAATGCCCTAAAGAGATGGTTTTAGGGTGTTATCAAGCCCCTTTACATCCCTATAATACCCCATTATACATTACCTAAACTAGAGAACTTTTTGGGTATAAAATGCTAATTCATCTTGGTATTATTTTGATATAAACTATCGACTTTTAATGGGACACAATCTAATATTTATATACTTTTTATATAAAATATTATGATAAATGGAAAATCATGAACAAAACAAAAATATAAAAAATGTGTGAATATTTTTAAGGTACTAAGCAATGTAAGAATAAATTATAGTATTCTTTAATCCAAAATAATGATTAAACGTTGTTGGTACCCACTTTTAAATAGACCAAAAAGGTGAATGAATATTATTATCGATCTCATGTCACATATGCATAAGAAAAGTACTTGTAATACGTCAAAAGAAACACATTGAGACTGGTCAAAATTTTGACCTTTAACAATTCTTTTGATTTGTATAAGTTATTGGCAGACATAAGAATACTAGATCACTAGGAAAAATATGTAGTCACTTGAGGAACATTTCCTTGACTACCGTTTTTATTAGAGATATAATTAACAATAATTATAATAGAAACCAGTGTGTTTGCCTTCCTATCTTTTTATTCTTTAAGAGAATATAGCTAGTAAATGTATACACTGAAAATCTAATTATCGTGATAAAAACCGTATTTAACAACCCTGGGCTTATAGCTCAGTGGTTATGGAAATGAAGGGAAGACTCCTAGCCGAATGGTCTCGAGTTCGATCCCTGATCCATCCGGGTTTTACCGGCTTTGCATTGTCGTGCTCTCGGACGGGTGCATGGTCGGGTTTTTCCCCGGAACTGGTGGTATGGTGGGCTAGGGGCTCTGTGCGTGGAGGTTGGGCTGCCGCGGGTTACCTTTCGGCCAATTGGTGCCGCGTACGAAGTAACCGGCGATTCTTATGTTGGATGTTAAAAAAAAAAAAAAACCGTATTTAACGTGTAAATCTATAATTGTATGTAAATTTATCGAACACCTTGTAGCATAAAATTATTAAGCTAATGTAATAGTTCACAGATTTCCTGGCAGTCACACATGCATATCAACCAACTATATTAATATCTTGAAGTTATTGGCATTATTTGTCATATCTGTTAGATTTTTTTTAAACGACAAATTTAGATCACTGACGGACCACTGAAGTATCATCGTGCTATCGACGGAACCACCCGATCATATATTCTGTTAGATACACTTGTTCTTTGTGTGGCATTGTTGCTTTAAGCAGAGAATCTACGAATCACACCATTTGTTCTTGCTTATGTAGCGATATGGTGGCAAGTTTGTGTTTGGGTAAATGTTTCCCTCAGAATTTTTTTCACTCAGGAGTTTTACTGGAGCATGGCGAGGAGCACGATAATTCTAAAGAGAAAGGGAAGCTTATCCAAGCCATTCTTCTTGCTAATACCTGTTTAAGAATATGGAAGAATGCAAGTTACAAGATAATCGAAGATATTAAAGAAGGGTGTTATTTATACCATACTCTAATATACCGTACTCTATAACCACCTCTCAATAATTGCAACTATTATTAGTTAAATATTAATTACCTAAACTTTTTTATTTATTCTAGTGAATGCAGGTTTAATTTTTTTTATCAATATTGTGGTTTATATATATGTTTATATATATATATATATATATTAGAGGGGTAATGCTAGACAAAAAACCCTAAAAATTTTAGGAAACTCTAGAAACTCAAAGCTCCCGACTTTTTTTTTTTTTTGAAAAAAATAACACATGTAATATACATGTTTTTAAGAGTTTTGGGCCCAAAAAAACAAAAAAGCGCCGAGTACTTTTTTTTAAAAAAATAAACAAGTTCCAAAAACTTCGTTGACTAACATGTGTTAGACAAAAAATGCTGAAAGTTGCTGAAATTTGTTTTTTTTTTAAAAAAAAACCTTCGGCGCTTTTTTGATTTTTTTTGGCACAAAACTCTTAAAAACATGTATATTACATGTGTTATTTTTTTCAAAAAAAAAAAAAATCGGGAGCTTTGAGTTTCCCGGGTTTCTTAAATATTTATGGGTTTTCTATATAGCCCAACCCTATATTAGAGAAAATAAATAAAACATGGAATCTTTGGTCCTTTTCTAAAAGTGTTTTATGAGGTAACAATAGACCGTAAAATAGTGGTAAATTGGATTGAAGTTATAAAAAAAACATTCAAAAATAAAAGCACATATTACTAGGAAACCTAATTTCTCTAAGTTATATACCTTTTAAACACAAAGTTATAAAAAATATCTCATCCCTAATTTTTGAAATCAATAAGGGTGTATGATTAAACATAATTCTTAAGCTAGATGATAAGGGTGGTGGGTGTGGCAGTGGCAGCATGAGATGATAGTAAGGTGCCCGCCTGGTATCACACGAGAACGCCACCCAACCCCATTACCATGATTTGGTGTGAGGAGCGTGACGACTGTGCCGCTAGGTGAGTAAGACAACGAAGAAAAATGCAATTCGGATGAAGGAGCAGCACCGGTGGTGACTTAGCAGTGGTATACCATAGTTCTTTGATATGATATGATATCCTGCACCCAAATGAATTTAAAACATAACTTATGATATCCTGCACCCAAATGTATGAGCCGGGTCAAAGGGATTAGAATGTAAAAGGGAGGACGAGCATTTGCGTTCAAAAAAAAAAACTATATTATGAAAACGATTATAATGTTATTCCAAATTGTAACACTATATAATTTAAAATGGAAAAAGGGGTTTTGAAAATACACACTATTCAGAACTGATTATTATAGCTTTCAGAGCTTTAATTCATGAAACCTTTTACCAGAAGTGTATGATGAAAACGTCATGTTTTCAGCAAAGGATTACATTGTTACTTCAAATCCTAACTTAAGAAATATTGCACTGCATATATAAGGTGAACACTCAAGCGTGTGGTAGAGACATCATTATAAAACATTAAAACAAAACATACATGCCATTAAGGCATTAACTAAGATCAAAAGAAATTTACATTTGAGTTAATTACTGTTTTAGTTCCTGTGGTTTGTCAAAAATCACTATTTCAGTCCATTAGTTTAAAAATTGCGATTTCAGTCCCTGTGGTTTCACTTTCGTAACCATTTCAGTCCACCTCCGTTAACCCATCCATTTATTCTGTTAAGTACACGTGAATTGACCATAATGCCCTTATTAATAAAAAACCAAAAGATGTCTAAATGAGTTAATTACTGTTTCCGTCCATGTGGTTTGTCAAAGATCACTATTTCAGTCCCTATGGTTTCACTTTCGTAACCATTTTAGTGAAATACCTAAAATTACCCTTGTGTTAATTAAATTGGATTGTAGGGTTCGACCCACCATGGCTTCAGTAGAAGTAGAAGTCTGGCACTATTCTTACATATATGGTTCCAAAATTTTAATTTTGGATTTTAGAATGAGAAAATGTCCAGATAAGCATTATTTTTTAAAGTTATTATGTTAATTGATGCTGCTAGGAGGATATTAATTGGGGTGGGGTAATGGGTCGCCGGACATTAAGAGGGTGGGGTTGTGATGCCAGAGACGATGACCGGAAACTTTTGCTGGAAATGAGAGCAGGGATGGAGTGGGGTGGGTTAGCGTGGGGTTGTGTTTTAACAAGTGGGTCCTAGAATACGATCTTTTAATTAACACAAGGGTAATGTAGGTATTTCATTAAAAACTTAACGATAAAATATACGGTGTTAGGAGACTGGACTGAAATGGTTACGAAAGTGAAACCACAGGGATTGAAATAGTGATTTTTGACAAACCACAGGGACGGAAACTGTAATTAACTCATTTAAATATCTTTTTGTTTTTTAATATTAATAAGGGCATTATGGTCAATTCACGTGTACTTAACAGAATAAATGGATGGGGTTAACAGAGGTGGACTGAAATGGTTACGAAAGTGAAACCACAGGGACTGAAATCGCAATTTTTAAACTAATGGACTGAAATAGTGATTTTTGACAAACCACAGGGACTAAAACAGTAATTAACTCTTTACATTTCAACAAAAGGAACTTATAACTAAAACTTCATTATATAGTCAAACTGCCACACAATTAATTAGTTTCGCCATTTCAATTTAAAAAATCGCTCAAATTCCATTCCGAACATCTTACTCTAAGGATCGACATCTCATTCACTTCATCTTCATTTTAGATACATCGTTGCAAATTGACGAAGATCTTATCATATAGAAGAAAACCCCAATACGATTGATTTAATATATCATGTATCAATATAATTTATGTGTTCAAAGTTGACGAAAATCATAGTTTCAACTACACATTCCAACAAACATAACGGTTTGACATGAAAACTCTCATAAGCATATCATACAGTGGCGGATCCAGGAATTTTTTTTAAGGGGTTCACTTATTTAAATGTTCCAATAACATATTTCCGAACATAAAAAATACGGTCCGGTTTGACGGTTCGGGTCGGGTAAAGTTCATCACATAATAACAATACTATACAATACGAATAACAAAAATACATACACCTGTTCTCTACGAGGTTTCATCTTTTGAAAACATTGCATTACATTCTCGATCGAAACAAAACTTGTTGTAAGAACTCCCTTTCAATGTAGCAAACACAAGAATCGTTTATAAGAATCTATTATTAACAGTAATTACCACAACAGGAGATCTTGGGAAACTATACCAGTGAAAAAATCAATTAGAGGGACTAGGAAAAACATCCAATAGTTTTGGTGAACACCGTTGTCAACCTGGTCTCCATTCAAAACTCTGAATAACTATCAAATGAATAATTTCAACACGATTGATCATTTGATATGCAAGCATGAGAACCGTGTTAAGAGGAAGCTTCCGGTTGAGAACACTAAATACATCCTCAATGTTCATCATCTTGTTCCCGTATCCCAGTCCACTTTATTCGATCCTATGCTTTTACCAATCAGTAACAACTTCTGTTGTGACAGGTTTCTTTTAAGTTTCAATTTCTCTAATCTCCATCAATACATCAGTTTCAACTATTATTCTCAAAACATCACTACGAGTTGTTACTTTAGTTGGTTGTTTGGCACATGAAACAGATATTCTTATTTCTTTGATTACCCTATGATATAGAAACTCAAATTCATTGTTCCATTTATTTCTCAACCCACTCAAGTGATCCTTTGAATTGTTTGTGTTGTTTGAAACCTCTATTATAGATATGCATCTAAAAAAGAATTAGAACTTCACTATCCATTTTGTCATTAGGAAACAATACGCGAAATCTGATTTATTACAACTATTTTTGCACCCTTTCTTGAATCCACACTACCTTATGCATTCAATTTACCACTAAATACTTCATGAATCTTGTTTTCCCCATGGCACTTTCATTAATTATAGATTGAATCTAAAAATCAACAAACTGAAAGTTAAAATTAACAAACCTAAACTGAAGAAAACGAGAAGTCAGGACTCAGAAGGGCTGCGGTCATGTCTGTGGTAGCTTATGTAAAAAAAGAATAAAAGCGCCTAAGGGGACTCAAACTCGACATCAAGTTGTTACACCACACGCTTCACCAAAAGACCACTCCTCTTCTTTTGTTATGGGGTTCCCCTAAAAATTATTAACAGGTTCCTTCAGTCTTTTCTATTTAATTTAACACTATAAATTACGAATCAAACGGGTTCCCGGGAACCCCTTCCTTGGCTGTAAATCCGCCCCTGATACCATAAACACCCTTACTGTTGATGCAACAAATAATAGACCAAGGATGGTAGCTGGGCTGGTTAGGCAAAAGGGTTGAAGGGTTTGGTTTTGCCTAACGCAGGTCGTGGGGTCCCCCCACGTTTGCAAGACATGGAGAGAGGTTCACTAGTTTGATTTTTGTTGTTTGCTCGGGATCCTCCACTGAAATGTGTTCAGTCTCGGATGTGGGAACAATAAGAATGTGTGTGTTGAATGTGATGGAGAGTGACTTGTATAGGCCAAGTACTCAAGAACAATGACCAGAGATTCGCCTGGAATCAGAGCTGATCCAGAATGTCTTCGCACTAAATGAAGTGTCACATTTATAGGGAGAGTCATGGCTCAAAGAGGAAGCTGTTGACTAGTGAACATGCTTGCAGTGGGGGACTTACCATTTTTGGGGTGGAAGCCTTTTGACCTGCGGGTAAAAGACTGTACTCTATGCATCCGTCTTACTTTTGCGGCTGGGGAAGTCGGTGAAGCAATCAGAGATGTGACCATTTACTGTTCACGTATTGCTTTATCTTGACTCCCGGATTTTCAACCTTTGAACCTTTAACCTTTTGAGCATTCATGTATTTAAGTCACTTTATTTGGTCTTGGGCTACCCCCGTCATCAGCCCCCCAAGTCAGAGGTTTTTGGGAAATGAGCTCAAAGACTTCTGACTTTTATACATGTATCTGTATTGCTTAAAGGCTTCAAGGCTTGAAGGGTTGAAGACGGTTGAGCTTTTTGAATTTGACAAGACAGTTGATATGACTTGTGGCAGTTTTCTTTTGTGTCAGACGGCGGTTTTAATTCCTCCGATTAATAATATTATTTTCTTCTCCTTAATTTACATTTACTTTCACAGAAGAACATCATTTGCTCTCTTTCTCTCAAGTTTTCCCCTTTTTCGAATCAGGTTAGTTCCCTTGCTTACTTTCTTCTTATTTTCTATTATCATGGGTGCCCGTAAGGATTTAGCGAAATCGTTTTCTCGAATGACTCAAGAGGAGGTTGATTTGTTTTGTATGCAATGGGGAATAGGGACGAAGTTTAAACCGGTTGCACCGGGTTGTGACGTTTCAATCGATAAATGTCCCCCTGGTTCCATTGCTCTATACTGTCGCCATTTCGAGTTTTCTAACCTTCGTCATCCCTTTTCAAACTTTGTTTTGAATATCCTGGAGTATTATCGCATATCTTTTGGTCAGATTCACCCTCTTGGCATGGCTAGGGTTTTACACTTTGAAGTTTTGTGCCGGGCTTCTGGGTATGACCCAACTCTTTTATCGTTCCGTCATTTTTTCCGACTGGCTAAGAATGGTGACTGGTTTACCTTCGAGACAACTCAAGTTGACACTTGCTTGATTTCGTCTATGGTTTCTACCCTTGGTATGTGGAAGGACCGGTTTTCTGGGTGTCCGAGGAAATTGTCCCTTTTAAACTTGTTTGGAGGCACCCGGATGCTGTTTTGAATGAACCTGAACCTTCTGCCTCTGATATAAATGCTCGTTTTTTAGAAACTCATAGGGAGTGCCCTTCAAGGCTTCGTCCCTTTCCTGAGCATTTGTTGGTGTTGTTGGGTCTCAGTAAGTTGTGGGAAAAACGTAATCGAGACCCGGTGCTTTTGAGAGATGGGCAGGGTATGCATTTATTCTTCTTGTGCTGTTATGTTCCTGTTTCTTGCTTTCTTATATGTTTTATGTTTGTTTTGCAGTCATGTCTGCACTCGATTTTATCAAGAGTGACGATACTTCTGACGTTGCCTTTAATGATGCTGCTGCTACTCCGGGTGAGGATGCGGTTGTTAGGGGATCCGATCATAGGTTCGAGGGTTCCGGATATGTGAATGACCCAAATGTCAAGGGTTTTACCAAGGCTGCGGGTTCCAAGGCTTATTTTTGCCGTTCAAAACGTTATTTGAAAGGTGCTGATCAACCATCTGGTTCGGAGCCCATTGATGTTAGTGATGATATTGAAGTATCAGCAGAGCAAGCTATTAAGGTTGGCATGTCAAAGGGTAAGGAGAAAGAGCTGGTTGTTTCTGGAAAAAAGAAGAAGTTGGTTAAGAAAGGTAGTATTCCTACCATCCAAGGTTCGTCTGCCAAAAGTGTTGAGAGCTTCGAAGGTTCGGAGGGTGAAGAGGTTTATGTGCCCAACTGGGGGGTTAAGGTTGGAGATAGCTTCAAAGATCCAGCTGTTTGTGCTGAAGCTTTGGCCCACTTTGCTCCTCCCAGTGTTCGAAGTGCTATTTCTGAGTTGGAGGTTGATCATCTTATTTCAAGAATGATGCTGAGTTCCTGCAACCTTTCAGCCCTGTTGGCTGAAGGTGTTACCCGTTTTGCTAAGGGTATGCGGGAGTATGAGGAAGCCTCCAAGAAGAAGGAGAAGATGAAAGCCTCTATGGCTGCTATGAAGAAAGAAATTGATGGTTTTTCTGAGAAGGAGCTGGCTTGGGTCAAGAAGGTGGGTGAATTGACGAGAAGGCACGAGATTGAAGTAAGTGATCTCAAGAAAAGCTTCGAAGCTGACCAGTTGAAGCTAAAAGCTGATAGGGAGGCCTTGGCTGTTTAACAGAAGGCCTTTGATGAAGAAAAAAATGGCTTGAAGGCTTTGGTTGCTCAAGCCACTGGTGATAACCAGTGGCTTATTGAGCAAGGTTTCCACCAAGTTGTTACCTACCTTCTTCACTCTAAAGAGTTCAATTCTGCTCTTGGTGTAGTTTACACTAAACTGCTTAACTTGGGGAAATATCAAGGTCTGATTGCTGGTTTCAAGCTTCATGAATCTGGTTATCCTTTGGAAAAATCTCCTTTGTACCGTCCTGAAGCTTCTGAGGTCTTTAGGGGTTTCGTCGAGCAGATGGAGAGGCTAACCTACCCATATGTGAGCCAGGTTGCAGCTTGTTTTGGTAAGCCTCTCTCTGTTTTGCAGGAACTAAACCAGATGGTCTTAATAAGAAGGTATGTGCCGAAGTACTTGGTTCTCTTTCAAGGAAACGCTTCTATTCAGGAGATAGCGAGGATACCTTCTCGGGAGAGCATGATGCTGCCAAGGATGCAAGCTTGGAGGGTTCAGCTGTCGATGGTGATGGTGGCTCAAAGTCTAAGAAGTCCAAGAAGACCAAAAAGGCTAAAGGTAACAGTTCTGGAGCTTCTAAGCCTTCCGTTGATGCTTGATATTCGTAGCTTTCTTAGCACCCTTTAAAACAATTTATGGTTTGTAATGTTAACTTAAACAATTTTAGGTTTCGCAAGAACCCTTAAGGTTCCTGTTGTGTGGTTGTGGTTAGGCTTGGATGGCCATTTGAACAATTGCCTAGGTTTGCAAGCTATTAAGGCTTGCTTTAACTTTGTTTGGATATTTGGGAGTCTGTTAAGACTTTCTTTGTTATACTATTAAGTTTTTACTTCTTGCCTTGTGTTATATTTTTTGTGTTTGTGCCTGTTTGGTAAGGCAGCTTGGTTGGCTTCAAGCCTTCAAGGCTTCTGGCTGTCATGTATGTAGCTTGAAGCCTTCGAGGCTTCTGGTTATTACTTTTGTTTCCTGACTTGGTTTGCATCTTTGAGTTTTGGGTTATGTGTAACCTTTTGCTCATGTTGTTGTATCGTTCCTTAGATTATTTCTTTTCTTTGTGGTTTTGTCTTTGTTGGGTTTGTGTTGTCTTTATGTTTTTTATACCTTAAAGGGTTCAGTGCTGCAGTCACTTAGCCTTGGTATTTTTAACAAGAAGACATAGCACCTATCCTATTCATTACTTTCCTTATTTTGATTTGATTTCGTAAGCCTGTTTTTTAATAATTTTTTCTAAGGCTTAAGGAACATTTGATGTAGGCTGTTCGGACCTGTCTATGAGACAACTTTGTTTTTCAATTATAAGTCTCATGGAGTTGTATTGATTTAGGAACTCACCCCTTATATAGGTCCATTCAACCCTTGAACCTATTGAGCGATGTGGCATGAGAGCTCATCCCCTTACATGGCCCTTGCCATGGAGTTTTTTGCTAGGTTCTCAACCTGATTTTAGGATAGAAAGACAAATTTGATAAGACAACTTCATTCATTCAAGAGGTATTGTGTTTACAAAAGGTGGTCATAGTACAACTCTTGAGATACAACCTGTGAAATACAAACCAATCTTTCTTGATTTAGACATGGAACCTCTTGAGGGTCTTTCCATTCCAATGTCTTGGAAGCTTTTTACCTTCTGAGTCGGCTAGCTTATAGGATCCACCCTTATGTGCTTCAAGGATGGTGTATGGGCCTTCCCATTTTGAGCCGAGCTTTCCTTGGTTCTCTTTTTTACTAGCCTCATTGTTTCTAAGCACCAGGTCTCCTGGCTTGAAACGTTCATTCTTGACTCTTTTGTTGTAGTAAGCTTCCATCCGTTGTTTGTATTTGGCCTCTTGAATTGCAGCTTGGTCTCGTGCTTCCTCTAGGAGTTGTAAGTTCAACATGGTCTCTTTTTGGTTTGTTTCGGGATCCATGTTGACAGTTCGTTGTGTTACAACTCCTACTTCGGCTGGAATCACGACTTCAGATCCAAATACCAAGCTATAAGGTGTTCTTTTGTGGCTTGTTTTTTCGGTTGTTCTTATGGCCCATAGAACACTCGGCAATTCTTCAAGCCAATTGCTTTCATACCTTCCTAATCTTGCCTTGATTCCCTCAACTATGCTTCGATTCATCCTTTCAACCTGACCATTTGACTGTGGATATGCCACTGAGCTGAAAACCTGAGAGATTCTGAATTCTTTGCACTAAACGCTGAAAGACTTCTCGGCAAATTGCTTTCCATTGTCGGTGACAAGCACTCCCGGTAATCCATAACGACAAATGATGTTTTCTCAAACGAAATCAATGATCTGTTTGCCCGTGATTTTGCAAGTGGTTTAACCTCAGGCCACTTCGTGAAGTAATCTATGGCCACCAACAAGAACTTCACTCCACCTTTGGCTGGTGGGAATGGACCAACGATGTCCATCCCCCATTTATAAAATGGCCATGCTGAGGTTATTGGGACAAGATCATGCTTGGGACTCTTTGGGACTAGTGCATGAATTTGGAAGGTTTCACACTTCCTTAATTGCTCAGTTGTGTCTCGGTGCATGGAGGGCCAGAAATACCCAAGGTTCATTAGTTTAGCAACCACCTATCTAGCTCCAAAATGAGCTCCGCATATACCTTCATGAACCTCTTTAATCAAATACTGGCTTTGTTCGGGACCCACACATCTCAGTAAGGGAGCAAGGTAACCCTTTTTGTAGAGTATTTCGCCTTGCAACTCGTATTGTCTAGATTTGACTTTAACCCTTTCAGCCTCTGTTTGATCAGCATGTAACTCGCCATTTTTAAGGAACTTTTTTATTGGAGTCATCCAATTGGTGCCTTCTTCGGTGATTACGTCTTGAACTTCCAACTCTTTGATTTATGGGGTTTTCAATACTTCTACCAACACCTTTTTAGTGAGGTGGGTAAAGGTGAGAGAAGCCAATTTGCTTAGAGCATCAGCTTTCTTATTTCGAGACCTAGGAATTTGCTTGATGGTACACGTTTGGAAGGTGTTCATCAGTTCCTTGGATTTTTCCTTATATTTCTTCATATTTGGCTCCTTTGCAACATAACTGTCGTTCACTTGACTTGACACCAGCAACGAGTCTGTGAAGATTTCAAGCTTTTCAACCTTCATTTCTTTAGCCAACCTCAAGCCGGCTATCAACGCATCGTATTCAGCTTCGTTGTTGGTGGTCTGAAAATTAAATCGAAGAGCATACGTGAATTCTAACCCTTCTGGGTTGATTAGAATAAGCCAAGCCCCTGACCCTTCAACGCTTGAAGCCCCATCGGTAAAAAGCTTCTAGGCTTCAAGATCTGAGGGTTCAGTGGCAACTGTGTTTACTTAAGTGACTGTTTGCTTAGGGACTTCCACAATGAAATCAGCCAATACTTGGGCTTCGATGGCTTTTCTTGGAACATAGGTGATGTTATGTTCACCTAGTTCCACTGCCCATTTAGCTAATCATCCCGAGTTTTCTGGTTTTTCAAGCACACTCTTAATAGGTTGGTCGGTGACCACTTGTATTGGGTGTGCTTGGAAATACCTTCGAAGCCTTCTAGCTGTTTGGACTAGGGCTAGAGCAAGTTTCTCCAAGGGAGGATATTTGATTTCTGCTAATTTTAGAGTTTTGCTGAAGAAATAAACGGGTACCTGAACCTTGTCTCGTTCAATGGTGAGGACCGCACTTATTGCTTCTTCAGCAACCGAAAGGTATACAGAGATCAACTCTCCCGTTTCTGGGGCTGCAATGTCTGGGAGTGAAGCTAGGTGTTGCTTCATCTGGTTGAAGGCTTCCTCAGCCTCCTCAGTCCACTTGAAATCCTTTTTGTCAGAGCAGCCTTTGAGGGTTTTGAAGAAAGGTAAAGATCTTTCAGACAATTTTGAGGTAAAACGCTTTCGAGCAGCAAGCTTCCTGTTTAAGCTTTCCACTTCTTTTTTGTTTCGTGGTGGCTTGGTTTCGAGAACAGCCCTCACCTTGTTTGGATTGGCTTTTATACTTTGTTTTCCCACAATGTGTCCCAGAAACTTTCCTTCTTCAAACTCAAACGAACATTTTTCGGGGTTGAGTTTCATGTTGACCTTCCTTAGCTTCTTGAATGTTTCTTAGATGTCGTCAAGCATTTGGTATTCTGTTTTGCTTTTGATTACCAAATCGTCGACATATGCCTCCATGTTTCTACCAATTTGACTAGCAAAAGCCTTATCAACTAGGCGTTGATAGGTTGCACCCGCGTTTTTAAGGGCAAAAGGCATCTTTTGGTAGCAAAAGATCCCTTTGTCTGTGTGAAAGGAAGTTTTTTCCTCATCTTCTTCCTTCATGAGAATTTGATGGTAACCCTTGTGAGCATCAAGAAAACACTTGAAAGGGTAACCGTTGAGGGAGTCAACCTTGAGATCAATTTCTGGTAATGGGTAACAATCTTTGGGATAAGTTTTGTTTAGATCCTTGAAGTCTATGCACATTCTCCATGAATTATCGGGCTTTCGAACCATGACTGGATTCGCAACCCAGGATTGATACTTGACTTCTCGGAGAATTCCTGCTGATACAAGCTTTTCAACCTCTTGGCATGCAGCCAAGCTCCTTTCGGGCGCTAGACTTCGTTTCTTTTAGACAACAGGCTTGACATCTGGTGGTATTTTCAACTCGTGTTCAGCAACGCTTCGAGGGATGCCCGTCATATCTTCCAGGCACCAAGCAAAGACATCGCTGTAATGTATCAATAGCTTTTCAAGATATGAAATATTTTCTTGTGAAAGGCTTGGGTTAACCCTTATCCTCTGATCAGGATACTTAGGGTTTATGATTAGCCTTTGCTTGTCTTCTTCACTTTTGGAACTTTCACCTTCAACCATATAGGCCTCTTGGGTAGGTTGAAGGGTTGCAATCCCTCTCTCAGTAGGAAATTTGACTATTCCATGACCAACAGAAACAACCATGTAGAATGCACACTGCCTCGGCCTTCCTATGATCACGTCATAGTTTGAAGGTATATTGATGACCACAAAGGTGAGGGGTTGAACTCTCTCTTTTTGGCCTTCACTGAAACGGACATTAAGGGTAGTTGCCCTAAAGGTTTGAGGGGTATGTCGGCAATACCTTTTATGTAGGTCCCGGAGGGTTGAAGCCTTGAACGCTCTTCATTGCTTAAACGGTTGAAGAACTTCTCAAACATGATTTCGGTGGCAACACCAGTGTCTATGTATGCTCTGCTTGTTTGTAATGTTCCCACAGTGGACTCAACCACAAGAGGGTTTGAAAGAGGGTCTTTTTCTGTTGGAGGGAAACAAACACACTGAAGCTCCCAAGCTTCCAACCATTGCCGTTTATGAGGAACCTCTCCATCGAAATCCACCATGTTAACTTCTTTGCCCTTCCCTTCGGCCATCTTGTCCCTTACCCCCTTCACTAGGTGAGCAAGCTCCCCGGACTTGACGGCCTCTTCGATCCTCTTCTTTAGTTGGAATCAATCATTAGTATTGTGGCCTTTCTCTTCATGAAATTCGCAAAATTGGGTGGAGTTCTCATTCCTTTTGCTTTTGGGGAGAGGCCTTAGAGGTCGGAAGTTTTGCTTCACTTCTTCCGTTGCAAGGATTTCTTGAGGGGTCTTGGTAAGGGGTGTGAAGCTTATGCCTTTTTCCCTGTTGTGAGGGTTCCAGCCTTCAGACCTTCGCTGCTCTGAACCCTTTTGGCGTCTGTCCTAGGGATGGAAGCTTCCCCTTTTTCTAGCTGGGCTGTTGCCTCGCCAGCTTGATCCCCTTTTTCTCTGTTCTTTAATGTCTATGGCATCCTCTCCCTGGATGTGGACTTTAGCCCTTTCGTGAGCTTCTTCCAAAGTCTTGGGTAGTGATTTGTTGAAATCTCTTATGAGATATTTAGACGTAGTGGCGTTCATAAAACCGGGCACTCTCATCTTTTCGTCTGCCCCTACATATGTCAGACCTTCCTTCTTGTATCTTTCTATGAACTCTCGAAGGCTCTCGTCATCCCTTTGTTTTATCTGGAAGATTACTGTAGCATCTTTAACATATCGCCTCTGTTGAGAGAAATTGGCCAGGAACCCCTTGCTAAGGTCATCGAAGCTTCGAACGCTTTGGGCAGGTAAATCATTGAACAAAATTCTGGCTGATCCGAAAAGTGTTTGCATGAACATTAGGCAACATTCAGCATTTGACCATTTCTCAATCCTAGCAGCACCGGTGAAGATCTGAAGTTGGTCTTTAGGGTCTTCAGTCCCATCATATGTTTTGATGTGGGCCGGCATCTTGATCTTCGTTTGGAAATCCTAATCAGCGATTTGCTGGGAGAAACATGACAAGTTGCTTGGTTTATAGGGCTTGGCCAGATCTTCTTCCACTCTTGCTCCTGTGTTGCCACTATTATTGTTGTTCCCTTGGGTGGCTAACACTTGATTAATGAAGTGTTGCCACGGGAAGCTTGCCATCATCTGGGGCATAAGGTTGAAGCCTTGAAGGTTTCCAAGTGCAACTGAGCAGTTTATCCCCAAGGGAGTACTCATAACGGCACTCCGTGCCAAGGGAAGCACCGAGAGGGATTGTTCCCATGTAGTAGTTGCTGAGGGTGGAATGTTTGTTACTGGAGATTGCAGGAGTTGGTCCAAAGTCAACTCGTGCCCCAAGGGAGCACCGGTTGCAATTGGTTGGGAAGAATAAAGAGGATAAGATGTTGGATCTGACCTCGTGTACAAATATGGGTTAGGATTCAGAGGAGGATTGCTGGGTCCAACCTCATTCCTTGAAGTAGTTGGTTGTGAGCTTGCAAAAGGAAGAGGGGGAGGTCCAGGAGATAGTGACGGTTCTGGCTCGTCATAGTCCAGACGGATCCTCACTCCTTTGTCTCGTTTCCTATTCACGTGTTGGTTGAGGAGAGACCTCAACTCAAGAAAGTTGTTAGTAACTCCTTAAGGTGTAAGATCGATACGTGAAGGAGTGTTTGAGGCACCAACATTGTGAGATGGTACTCCGGAACGAGACGGTGTTGGCGTTTGGAAAGTGAGAAACTCGGGGTATGTCGCTCCAGTTGGAGTGCTTCCCGGTGTTGAGATGGAGGTCGGCATAGCCACAGGAGTTTGGCTAGTGTTCGGGGTAGAAGTACGAGGGGCTTGGTTAACTTCCCCCGGAGACTCACCTTTCGACATGCTGGTTCTTGAACAAAAATGGAGCTACACTACTAGGTCTTATGAAAAAAATTAGTGGCGTAGCCCCACGGTGTGCGCCAACTTGTTGATGCAACAAATAATAGACCAAGGATAGTAGCTGGGCTGGTTAGGCAAAAGGGTTGAAGGGTTTGGTTTTGCCTAACGCAGGTCGTGGGGTCCCCCCACGTTTGCAAGACGTGGAGAGAGGTTCACTAGTTTGATTTTTGTTGTTTGCTCGGGATCCTCCACTGAAATGTGTTTAGTCTCGGATGTGGGAACAATAAGAATATGTGTGTTGAATGTGATGGAGAGTGACTTGTATAGACCAAGTACTCAAGAACAATGACCAGAGATTCGCCTGGAATCAGAGCTGATCCAGAATGTCTTGGCACTAAATGAAATGTCACATTTATAGGGAGAGTCATGGCTCAAAGAGGAAGCTGTTGACTAGTGAACATGCTTGCAGTGGGGGACTTACCCTTTTTGGGGTGGAAGCCTTTTGACCTGCGGGTAAAAGACTGTACTCTGTGCATCCGTCTTACTTTTGCGGCTGGGGAAGTTGGTGAAGCAATCAGAGATGTGACCATTTACTGTTCACGTGTTGCATTATCTTGACTTCCGGATTTTCAACCTTTGAACCTTTTAACCTTTTGAGCATTCATGTAGTTAAGTCACTTTATTTGGTCTTGGGCTACCCCGTCATCACTTACTATTGTCACATCCGGTAACGAGGCTTCAAGTCTACAAATCCGTAGAATGTAAACCATATGGAACAAATCCAATAGAGCACTTAGGGTCTGTTTGGTATGGGGTAATGGAATGGACGAAAGAATGGAATGGACGAGGTAATGGAATGGACGAGGGAATGCAATGGATCATTACCATTCCATGTCTTGTTTGGTTAGCATGTGTGAATGGAATGAATTATTATTGTGTATTGTTCGGTAGGAAAAAAGAAACGGAGTAATAAAATCAGCGGTGAGTGGTGGTGGTGGTCGGTGGTAGTGATTGTGGGTGGTTATAGGTGGCAGTGGTGGCAGTGGTGGGTGTCGGTTGCGGCGATGGGTGGTGGTGGTGGCGGCAAGTGGTGGTGCGGCAGTGACGACGAGTGGTGGTGGTGCCAAGGTGGCCGTTGGTGGTGGGTGGCAACAGAGGTGGCGGTTGGGGCCGGCGGCGGCGGTTGGTGGTGGCGGTGGTGGTGGCGTCGACGATGGTGGTGGGCAGCGGCGGCGAGTGGCGTTGGCCGTTGGTCGCAGCTGTGGGTGATAACGGTGGCGAGTGGGTGGCGGCGGCGGCGGCGGTGGTTGTCGGGGTGAGGTGGTGGCGGGTGGCGGCGATGGCGTCGGTGGTGGGTGGTGGTGGTGGTGGTGGGTTGTGGCGAAGGTGGTGGGTTGTGGTGTTGTTGATGAATGGTGTAAGATGGGATGGAATGGAAAAAAACATGGGGGGTGGAATGAATGATTTTGAGAGAATGGAATGCCTTTTGGAATGGGTGATTCCACTCCATTGACCAACCAAACACCATTTTCTTCATTCCCTCGTAATTATCCATTCCATTCCACCTCTCATTCCTGCATAATAAACACTATCTTATAATTATTAGCAAGGACGACTGGGTGATTCAACTAGTGCTTGGGGCCACCATCCTTTTAGGGCCTCAATTTCAATATTGAGCCATTTCAATAATATGTAATTTTGGTAATAATGTAAGTTTGTTTCAAATTCTAACCATCTTTTTAGGGCCTCAATTTCAATATTGAACCATTTCTATAATATGTAATTGGGTAATAAAAATCGTATCTTTTTGCGAGTTCTGCATGATGTTTATGTAAGTTTGTTTTAATTTCTAGGTAAATTAGTAGACTCATAAATAGGTGCTACATAATATACGTTCTTTATTAATTATTATTAATTACCTTATATAAGTTTTTTCTTATTAACTTTCATGTCAAACATAATTCGATGGTATGATTAAACATGTTTTAAAATGGTTTTAGCCCGATTCTATAACAATTATATTTAAAAACGGGCATCCGATTTATATTTTGCTTAGGGCCTCTAAAATGATTGAGTCGACCCTGATTATTAGTAAACCGTCGAACAGATGTATTATTTTTTTAAATCTTATGGATGACAAGAAAATTATTTAGGTAAAGTAGGCGACATGGGTTACGGATCTAACTGTGACCCCATGTGAGTAACTAGCATGAAGAATCCATCACCACAAGAAAAAGATTGAGCAGTTCTAATACTAAAATGAAAATTGAGATTACCTATAGCTGAAATGATATCTATGGTAGCTCTATAATCTTATCTAGTATTCATGTAACATCCAGTCTCCTAGGATCCGTAGAAAGTCTTGAGTAGTGGCAAATCTACAAATTTTTCTGGAGGGTTTGTTTTGGTAGATTTTCACTAATTTTTTTTTTTTTTTCAAATCATACAAGTATTCCACTATTTTTTTCCAAACCAAAAAGTTTCTGTAAACTAGCTAAGTAGCTAACATGTTGTGGCTACGACGAGAGATCAAAATAAACTTTTTCAAACATGTTTATCACGTATCTGATCAAATTTTCTCAGGAACGGCAACATCAATTTTAAGAGGAAGATTTATAATGCATTTGTTGTCTGAAATTAAGTTTGCAATACTAACCCACAAAGCATGTTATAAGATATTCTTCAATACCTTTTGAATAATATTTACATGTACACTTTAGTATTGGTGTGACGTCGTAAGGTTTATATTTTCGAGTTGTAGAGGGATTACCTGCTTGCCATAAGAGTTGAACAAAAACAACATAAAATGTAAACAACTAGTTGATGCCTCCCCGCGTTGCGGGGCTTCACAACCAATTAAAAAACATTACCATAGTTTGCTAAAAAAAACTAAAATGATGGCAAGACCGTAACTTTGAGCTCGGGACAAAACTGTAATTTGTCAGTACAAATGAGCAAGTGTTAAGCAGCTCTTTGACACAAATAAAAAATTAAATCGAGTCGACCAATTAAAATAAAACAATTCTATAGTTTTGCTAAAACAACTAAAACGACGGCAATACTGTGATATCGAACTGAGGGCAAAATTGTATTTTTTGACTGGGGTAAAATCATCATTTTCCAAAAGCTAAAGCGATGACAATGCTGTAATTTTTAATCAGGGGCAAAAGCATAATGGTGAACTGGGGCAAAATCGTAATTTTGAACTGGGGCAAAATCGTAATTTTGAACTGGAGGTAAAATCGTAACATGCCCGGACCAATGGGGGAGGTCATGCAGCAGCCTGACACTATTCCGCCACACACCTTTTAAAAAAATTTAAAACGATGGTAATACTGTAAGTTTTAACTGGGGAAAAACTATAATTTTGGGTTGGGGTAAAATCGTAATTTGCTAAGAGCTAAAGCGATGACAACAATTTTTAACCAGAAGCAAAATCGTAACTTTTTAAACAGAGGCCAAATTCGTAATTTTAAACTAGTGATAAAATCATAAATACCCTGACCAATAAAGGAGTGGCAGAGAGTAACCTAGCACTATTCCCGATATCAATAATGCCATTGGCTAACCCTCATCTCAGCCAGTAAGAAAGGGGAAGTATTCCCCCTCATTCCAAATGTAAATATAGTAAATAACATTAATTTTTCCCATATTAATAATAGGATAGTTAAAAAAGAGAAAAGAACATGGAAAAACAAAATAGGGTAGAGTATAGAAAAGTGTGTCCTAAGTTAACTTAAAACTCTGTAGTCGTAGCCGGTTTTAAGGGGGCACGGAAGGGAGGGGGGCTAGTGGGGTTAATGGGCGTGAAGGCTTAATTGGGGTGTGCGGCCAACTCACAATCAAACTATGTTACTCGCATTTAGAAAAATAGATTAACAAATAATTTTTTTTAGTTAAACCAGTACAAATAGTCTTAGTGTTAAAAAGACTCATTATTATATCAACACAAGGTTAGACACGTACAACAATATGTAGGTAGGCACCAACTAAAAATGAGGTGTCATTAGAAAAAATACAGTATGCTGACTCTATCGGGTGGCCCTGTTGGTGAGACTTCCAGTGACGATGTACTGGCTACACGTCGGGTGGCACTGCCTGTGAGACTGCGGATGACACTCCCAATGACACTCTTGTGTTAGCATTAGAAAGTGATAGGATTTTCGTGTGTTTAATTCGCGTGCACATTAAGTGACGTTGGAGTTACTTTAGGCACGAAATCACTCGGTTGTTAACAACCAGTTTAGTTATAGATGCCCACTTTTATAGTTTTAACCTTCTGGGCTGATATGCATGCTAGCTTAAAGTGACTTACGAATTAAAATACTTGATTGACTCTAAGTGACTATTATTTAATCCTAATTATTAGTAAATTGTAAGTTACCTGATGTTTACTTGATGGTTTTAGAATGGTTAATTGTTTAATGATTCGATATGTGATGATTTGGTAAATTGATGAACTGACGAAAGAGTGTAGATGATATATACTGATGTTATAACTTGTGAGCGCGACAGCATAGCAGGGACGTAGCCTTATACCGGTGTAAGTCTGCTTGATGAGTCCTGGCAGTTGACGAAGAAGTTTTACATGATTATTATTTGCTTATTGATGTTTGCTAACTGATGTACATGATTGATGTTAAACTGTTAAAAATCTCAAGATTGTTATTATCTCGTTCTAACAAGAAATTAGGACTCACTCATCATAGTTGACTTTTTAGCATGTATGTTAGTAAAAAAGAAAGTTGATGTTTAAGTGTCGCTCCTTGGCATGGATTGAAGGCTATCCAAAAGAGTGAAAGACTGGCATCCTAGCGAACCGATTTTATTATCTATGTTATTTGATGTTTCATTTTAAGACTTGATCTTATGTGTTTCATGACTGTTGCGATTGTTATTAAATTATCAATTTAAGAACTATTTAGCGATTTTATGATCCAATTGGTGAGGTTACCGAGTTAGGGGTTTTACACATGAAAAGTTGTTTTCAAAATCAAATGAGTAAAAAATAACCAATTAGGATTATAATGCTCGTCATTTGAAAATCTTGTTAGATTATATTTATGAAAAGCTCATTTTGAGAAGAATTAAAATGCGGTGTGAAGTACGAAAAGACTAATACCCTACTAGGTTAACCACATAATCTCAGATACATATGTTATAGACACACTTAGATAATTCGATTTTATGTAGCTAAGTGCTTCACCAATCACTTGTGATTTAGAGCTTCTCAATTGTTTAACTATACAGATTAACGAACAGTGCAAATTACTAGTATAAGAGTTAATTTAACGAAAACCGTAATTATTTCTAGATCCTTCCAATAGGTAGCCCTTATGTTTTACCAATACTTAAACAAGTTTATTTATTACCAGCTAGGTATCAAGCCCTAACTACATATATATAACTCAGAGATAGAATAATCAGATCACACATGCATAACTACATAGAAAGATCTCGATCATCCATACAAACTCATCCACGTATCAATACTCAACAAATTGTCATACAAATCACAAGATCAGCAGTAAACACTCATATAAAATCACACTTTCATTAACATAATCATTTAAGCTTAACAAAAACAAGAATTCATCCTACCTAAACAACTCCAGACTTAACAAAAACTAGACTTCATCCTACCTAACCGGCTATAAGGCGGTTAGCTAGCCACAATCAAAGCTAAATAACTAGAATTCATTGAATACATAACAGAGATTAAAGAAAACAGAAATAAGAAGTATCAAACTTAGTAAGAATCGCAAGCACGATATTCTGTATGTTAGATCTTCGGTTTTCCAAGTTCTTTAGATCTTCAGTCTTGTTGCATGAATCCCAACAACACCTTTTTCGCTTCAACCATCGCTCAATTTCGTTCTCTAGGGTTTCTTAGCCATCATGTCCCTTTTATAGGCATTTTTAGGGTTTCAAAGTTGGTACCAATCGTACCTTCATTTAAAGGGTACATCTCGTACTAACATGTATATACGAGACCCCCTAGGGTTTTGACTTCTATGGCGGGGCTCAGTTCTTTTGTCATCTTCTGGTATGAGTGATACTCCAATTCTTCCGTACGGGCCGTATCAGGCTTCTTATCCAGCTTTTTCATTCTTTTCTGTTAATCTCGTCTTCAACCTTGAGAACCCTTTAATTAAGCTTCAAGACCTGCAAAACATCAAAGTACAAACAATAAACCAATTCTAGGTGAATTTGCAATAAACAACTATAAATATGGGGGTTTTAGGCATTGAAATCTATGTGTTCTTTCAGACACATCAGGATCAGCGGTAATCTATCGTAACTACCTACAAATTCCCGACCATATATTTGATTTACCATTTTCATTCTTATTAGTTTTTGTCAGAAACCGTCATAATTTCTTCAGTAATTTTTGACAGATTGCTCCAATTAGTATTTGTCCGCCGATGATACTCATTTGCCTAGTTGTGTAAGACAAATTTCTTTATTTATTTTTTTTTCTTACCCTTTCTCATGGTGATGTTGTGTGTATATTTTTTTCTTTTTTTTTTTCTTACCCTTTCTCATGGAGGCCCATAAAAACTTGTTTTTTTTAAGCCCAAGCAAATATGTCCATAATTAAGAAAAATTAAAGGCTTAGACGCTTAGGCCTCTGTTTTAAGATTGCCTTAAAGCTTAAACTAACCAGCCACAACAATTCATTCAGCAGTCGAAATTAAAGATAAATAAATTAAAATATTATTATGAAAAATAATAGAAACATTAAACGATGAATAAACTGTTATTATAGAATAAATAAATGCTTCGAAATATATTATAAAAAATAAATAAACACTTAAAAAAATTTGGATCACTATTAACCAAGCCTCTTGATTCATATATAAATAAATAAATAAAATATAATACAATACAATACAGGGTGGCGAAGTTAAATTTTTTTTTAAATTAACGAACGCAAAGTATTAGTAAAATTAAATTAAACGAAAAATAAAATATTATTAAATAATAAATAAATCCTTATAAGATAGAACAAAAAATAAACACTTAGTGGGAATGTTCGGTTATAGTCTGGTTTTATAAAAACGTTTTAAAACCTAGTTCACTATAACCAGTGGCTCTGATACCAAACTGTTGCGGAATCTACCGCGAGACGTGTGACGTACCAGGATCTAGACACTAATCACATTGAACTAACATCACAAGAACGGAATCAATATGAAAAGTGCATTTCAAAAACATTTTAATTCAAACCATTAATCGTTCAGCGGAAGCATAAATCATTGTTTAACCGATTCAGCATCGTTCGGTAAAGAAAACATAAACAAACATCAAATGATTTCGCGAGTAACATGACCCATGACGACACCGGCTTCCCAGACTGCAAGTTCCAATTCGATGCATCTAAGGACCTGCAAGCATGCAGAAAAAATGTATCAGCATAAAGCTGGCGAGTTCACAGTTTTGTTTAACGCAAAGTTGGTAAATGTTTAGTTTAAAGACATGCCAATAATAAACTCGATACCGAAGTGACGTCTGATTGTTTGCCCTCATCAATGTCTATCAACATTCACTACAAGAACCTTTAGCGGCGACAGGCGTCGCCGGTATTGACCACTTTTGTCGCCGCTATTGACCTTTAGCGGCGACATGTCGTCGGTATTGCTCGGTCGCTATTGACCGGTTGTCGCCGGTAAAGACCTTTGTCGCCGGTATTGATCCTTCACTTTTAGCGACGACAATTGCCGGTATTGACCTTGGTCGGTAAAGGTTGAAAGGTAATAGCGGCGACTGTTGTCGCCGCTAAAAGTCTGTTTTTTTTAAATACAGCAGCTGTATATACAGCTGCCCAACCAGTTTTACAGCCGAAAAAACAAAACCTGCCTATTTTCAAACAACGCAAGCATACGCCATGAACATAATCAACATATACTAAAGGTAATATACTTAAAAACTACGTTTAAGTCGTACATTATATCCTACAACGTTTAATTAAATCCAAAGCATACATTAAAAACAAGTCACTCATCGTCATCGTTATCGTTGGGTTCATCGTCGGATTCATTATCGAATAAGTTGTCAGAATCGTAGTCTTTTGACTTTCCTTTTCCTTTTCCTTGTGAAGCAAGATAGTTGTTAAGTTGGTTCAAAAATGACGGGGTTTGGAACAAGCTGTTAACAAAATCCTACAATAATAGATAGCAAAACGTATATTAGCATATTAATTAACGCTACCAACATATATTTAACAAGGAAACATGCGTTCGTTTGTCATTTTATAAATTGCGTAGTTAACCTCGGAAAAGGGTTCTTGCGTCCGAGCTTGCGAAGACGACATGTTAGATGACGAGTGCGAGGACGTGTTGGAAGAAGGTTTAGGCCCCATCCCGCGGTACCATCCTCGCCGCTCTCCCAACGCTTCTTGATACGGGGCAATTGGAGGACCATCGCCGCTCCATTCATCTGTGGCCCGTTGTATGTTCCGCTGTATTTTACGAAGATGATTAAATATATATGTGTGTGTATATATATATATATATTTGTTATAGAAAATAATACTTAAAAGAAATACTTACGTAATTTTGTTCAGCAACCGGATCAACCCAATTCCCTTGATTGTCCGTGTGGGTTTTAGCATACGTAGGTACCCAATCCAAATTCTGTTTAACATTACACTTAGATTAGACATTAAATAAACAAAAGCTTACACGCACGCACACATACATAAAACATTACATTTTTATAGGCGGTGCTACCGTACGAAGATGCCCCCCACGGTATGGGAATTGTTGTTTATCGCGTACTTTTTTGTTGGCCTTGCTTTTTTTAATATAATTTTCTTGCCGGAAACCTTCGATGGTTCTCAACCAGTTTTCATAGGGCATATCCACGGGATGGTATGCCCTTGCACTCTCAAGATCATCGTAACCTCCCTGGCTATCAAATAATTGTCTAGCTTCATACTTGCGGTCATTGTATCGCTTCATAAGCACAGTCCTTATACCACCCTTCAAGTTTTTCGCGTCATAATCACGCTCCACTTCATCAAGATTGAGATTTTCCTACAAATTAAATAAAAAAGTTAAAATATCGTATATAAATTAGATTTGCATGTGCTATAAAATTTTATGCATATAACTTATTTACCCGTAAGTGGTTCATGACGGCATCCTTGTAATGTTGTTCAACAGCATCCCATCCAATTTTATCAAATGGGATGGCCCGCCACATATACATGCCGGCCTCCCTTGAAAACATGTCTCTTGATTTACCAACAGGGGTAAACGTGACCTGTCGATCAAACGTAAGCGACACAGGCCCCCCCGCTTTTACTAGACACCGTCGTTCTCGTTTCTAGCTTTCCCCCTAACCTTCTTTGGGGGAACCGGTGCAATTAAAACAAAAATAATTAGTAACGACATTTATAATATATAAAATATAAGGACTACAAAATAATTTAGTAAAAGACTTACCGTCTGTCTCGTGTGTGCCACGAATCCCACCAGGAGGAAGTGGTGGATCACCAGCGCCGTCACCCCCATGTCCCCAGGGGGCCACATCGGCCATCAAATAAACGAATATCAGCAATACCGAAAACATAATCCCTATAAAGTTACAAATGTTACAGCATGTATATCTAATAGAAATTAAGGGAAAGTACAACAAGTGTAACTCAAATTCAAATAAATATTTCAAACAAGTGTTTATCAATTACAAATCAATATAAATTACAGTAACTTTTCTTTTAGTCAGACTCCACATAATCGGGATCATCCTCATCACAATCAGCCTCGACCTCATCACAATCAGTCTCGACCTCAAACACTTCATCGACGGTAGTCGTTGGGGGATCAACTTCAATTGAAGGCTCACCCGCAGTAACATGAGAAGATCCAATTTGAAAGTATTGGGTCAAGTCAATGACAAGTGGACAGTCAGATGAAGAGTTGTTGTCGACAACGTCATTATCTTCTAAGCCTTTGTCAACATTTTGAACCTTATTGACACGGTCATCATCACTTAATGGCCGATCCCAAATTCTTCGATGATTAACATTTTCGACTACCCACCTATGTTTGTTTTTTTGGTTTCGAGACGTTTCTTGGATGAAGAACACTTGTTTGGCTTGCGAAGCAAATATGAGTTGATCGTCTTTGTCCCATTCACGTTCAGTGCTTATACTGGTGATATTATTGTCATGGTTTACACCCCTTCGAGTATCAAACCACTTGCACCAAAATAGGACAGTGGAATAATTATTTGTATAACGCAACTCAATAATTTCTTCTAATTGGCCATAAAATTTCACACCGTTCTCTCCAACCACTTCCACCCCAGAGTTTTGCGTTGTGCATTTTGCATCACGTTCAAGTGTCTTAAACCTAACACAGTTGACTATACAAGCAGTGTAAGTGTATGCAGTCATTTTCGCACAAATTGAAAGAGCATACAACTCCGGGTGGAATTCTGGAGAATTTTGTGTTTTCATCGAATGGACCTAACAAATATAGAGTAATAATGTTTGTTATATATGTATTACCTAGCAAGTGTAGAGTAATGAGTGTTATGTATGTATTATACCTTATGGAGAAACCATCCCGGAAATTTGGTTTTAAGATCATCTTGGGGATGTGTATGTTTGAATTCACTACATTGATGACAAATATAAGAAAGGAATGAAAAATACCAATTAACAGATTATGAAAAGTTAAAGATAGAAGCACTCACTTCATGTACTCCCTAACTTCTGCGCAATTTTCGAGGACAAACCATTCCATCTTGCTTTTTTCGATGAATGATAGATATTTGTCCTTTGTTGCGCCAACAGGACGACATTTGGACTCAAACACCCATAACTTTCTTTTTTCAACAACGACATCAGCGTTTCTATCTGGGCGATTGAACTTAGTCTGAACATCTTTAAGGTACATTGAACAAAATGTTAGAGCTTCTTCAAACACATAAGGCCTTGCCGGGTTTTTGACATAGTTCTTTAGTTTTTTCATGTACCTTTCAAATGGATACATCCATCTAAAAGCTACTGGACCTCATGCAATCGCTTCATCAGGTAAATGCACAAGTAAATGAACCATAATGTCAAAAAACGCAGGTGGATAGATCATCTCTAACTTGCATAAGATGGTAACAATGTCATCCTTTGCTTTCTTCATATCATCCACCGATAGTGTTCTAGAGCAAAGTTGCTTAAAGAACATACAAAGGTCTACTATTGGTGTAGATGTATCTTTAGTCAAAAGCCCTCTAACCCCAATCGGTATCAAACGTTGCATGAGGATATGACAGTCATAAGATTTCAACCCGGTAATGTTAGCATTGTTATCTGTCACCCTCTTACTGATATTAGATCCAAACCCATTTGGTAATTTAACATTTTTTATAAACTGACAAAAAAGTTTTCGATCATCGGACTTGAATCAGTACTTTGGGTGGGGACTTAAGAACTTGCCACCCGATTGTTTCAGCCATTGTGTCGGCCGAATGTTTAGTTTTTCCAAGTCGGACCGCGCATTTGGCGTGTCTTTGCTCTTATCGTTCATTAGAAGAGTACCGAGCAAGCTGTCGCACACATTTTTCTCTATATGCATTACATCTAAGTTATGTTTCAGCTGCAGAGAAGACCAATACTCAAGGTCAAAAAATATGCTTCTTTTGGACCAGTTCAACTCGAAATCTGACCGGGTTATCCTCCCACCTCCAAAATCTGGATGCTTGCCTGGTAGACGATTAATTAAACGACCGAGTTGAGCTTCTATGTCAGCTGGGCTAAACTGCCTCGGAGGGTCTCGTGTCTCGGGTCTCCCGTTAAAGTCGAGACTTGTTCTCCAAGGATGGTTGGCTTCTAAGAACCGGCGATGACCAACATAAGCACATTTACCAGTTACACGTATTGAAGGAATGTCTTGGTTACAAGTTGGGCATGCCATGTAGCCTTGTCCGCTCCAACCTGATAGACTACTACGGGCTGGAAAGTCATTTATGGTCCATAACAACGCCGCCTTCATTGTGAAGTATGTGTTTGTTGCTGCGTCTTTAGTACGTACACCTGTCTGCCACAATTGCTTAAGCTCATCCACTAACGGTCTAAGGAAAACGTCCATGTCTTTCCCCGGTGATTTAGGACCAGGAATCAACAAGGTCAACATGAATGTGGACTCTCGCATGCATAGCCAGGGAGGCAGATTATATGTGGTGAGTATAACCGGCCACGTGCTATGAGTCGAGGATCCACTACCGTTGATAAAGGGATTAAAACCGTCAGCTGCAAGCCCTAAGCGAACATTTCGTGGCTCCATCGCGAAGTTTGGGTACTTTTTATCAAAGTCTTGCCATGCAGATCCATCAACTGGATGACGCATAGTCCCATCTTCCGATCGTCCGGTACTATGCCATATCATATCTTTCGCTGTGTGCCTTGAACAATACAAACGTCGTAGTCTAGGCGTCAAAGGAAAGTATCGTAACACCTTACGAGCCACCTTCGTGCCTTTTGTGTCTTTATCGACCCATCGTCTCTCATTACAAACGGGACAATTTTGCAAGGACTCGTTTTCTTTCCAAAAGAGAGCACAATCATTTGTGCACACATCTATCATCTCATATACCAAACCAATCTTCTTAAATGTCTTCTTAGCTACATAATACGAAGGGGGAATCTTGTTGCCTTCTGGCATTGACTCTCGCAACAACGAGAGGAGTCGATCTACTCCTTCATTTTGAAAATGGTACGTATCCTTTATATTCAAAAGCTTTGCTAAAAAGTCGATAGAAGAAAACTTGGTACAACCAGGATATAATTCTGTTTCAGCTTCCTTTACCAGGTCTTCAAAATCATCAACAACACCGCTACTATCTCCATTCGAGTTCTCTTGGTTAAGGTATGTATCTTCTTCCATACGCTCCCCCCTAATGTCTTCAATAATGTTTACCATACCGTCTTGTGGCGCAACATCGTTTACTTCTGCAATTGGAGTCGTGTCCCTGTGATAGGTCCACTTCGTGTATTCCTTCCAAAAACTGTTAATACGCAAATGGTATTTCATTTCTGCCATAGTTTTTAAGCCGGAATTTTTACATTTGGTACACGGACATCTAACTTCATCGTGGTTTTTTATCACTCTTTCACACATCTCGATAAATGACTCGAGTCCTTGCTTGTAGTGAGGTGAATGACGAGGGGAATCAATCCAACTTTTATCGATAGGCATTATGCAACTGAAAGAAAATCTAATTTAGGATTAACAAGACAAGGGTAGGCTGCTAAACCCACTTTTTGAACACTTTATCTCATATGTGAATGTGTATTACATGATTGTTTGTTTAAGAAAAATTCAGCAGCATTTCCTCTTAGCTCCCAAGTATATATGTAATGATATATATACCCGAGGAGCAAAGAGAAAATGATAACCGGATCCTTCTTAAACAAACAATCATGTAATACACATTCACATCCTAAATGAGATAAAGTATTCAAAAAGCAGTCCCAAGATAAACGGGGACAACCCGAAATTAATTTCTAAATCAATTTCGGGCGGGTATTTCTAAGCTCGTTATGTTTAAAATGATTAATTAAAACACGGGCACAGTTTTTTAAGCTTGTTATGTTCTTAATGATTGTTTTAAATTTTGGGCGGAACGTTATGTTTAAATCATGATTTCAATTTCGATTGGGTATTTTCTTAGCTCGTTATGTTTGAAATGATGAATTCAATATCAGACACGATTTTTAAGCTCGTAATGTTCTTCATAATGGTTTATATTTCGGGCGGGTATTTTCATAGCTCCTTATGTTTTAAATGATGATTTTAATATAAAGAGGGTATTTCCTAACTAATATATATTTGTCAAATTTAAATATAAATGTTTTAAAACTATACAAATTATCAAACTTTAACATTTTTTTCAAACCTACACATTTGCATCCTTACACACACATTTGCATACTTTATACAAACATACATACTAACATACACATTTTTCACCAACATACTAACATACATCAATTATACAATTTACATACTAACATTATACAATTTACATACTAACAATTTACAATTTACATACCAACAATTATACAATTTACATACTAACATTATACAATTTACATACTAACAATTATACAATTTACATACTAACATTTTTCACCAACATACTAACATACAACAATTATACAAACATACTAACAATTTACAATTTACATACTAACATTATACAATTTACATACTAACAATTTACATACTAATAATTATACAAACATACATACATTCATTCATACACTTACATATCCACATACAACTTAAACTAAAAATTATACAATTTACATACTAACAATTATACAAATATACATACTAACATACACAATTTACATACCTAAACTTAAAATTATACAATTTCTAAACTTAAAAAAAAAAAAAAAAACTAACCATTATACAATTTACATACACATTTTTCAAATACACCTACATTATACAATTTACATACTAACAATTATACAAACATACATACATTCATTCATACACTTACATACCCACATACAACTTAAATTAAAAATTATACAATTTACATACTAACATACACAATTTACATACCTAAACTAAAAATTATACAATTTCTAAACTTAAAAAAAAAAAAAAAAAAAAAAACTAACCGGTTTTTCAGGTGGTGACCGGAGAAGTGAAGGTGGTGACCGGAGAAAAGATGGTGGTGATCCGAATTTTCTTCCACAAACACAAAAATACACAAAAAAGAGCAAAAATTAAAGCCTATAACATGTATGTAACAAATGTAGAGAAGAAATGTAACATAAAACAAGTTAAACTAACCGATTGGGCAAAAAATCGAGTGTCTCCGGCGGTGGAAGCAAGAGTTTTGGGGGGGAAAGTGAAGAGGAGAGAGGGAAAGGCGCTGATAAAGGAGTTTTACGTTTTGACTTTTACCAGCGACAGCCTGTCGCCGGTACTGATTACCTGTCGCCGCTATTAGGTTAACCAGGATAAGATTTGTGTGGCTAGGATTTAATGTGGGACACAGACTTTTAGTGGAGACAGCTGTCGCCGCTAATGACCTACTTTTCGTCGCCGGTATTGCCTTTTAAGTCCCCAACCGTTAGATCAGGATTTTGATCAACGGCTGGGGTTTGGTCTCAGGGTGTGTGACACGGATCGACCAATAGCGGCGACATTAGGCCTGTCGCCGGTATTGGTGTCGCCGCTAATGGCCTCCCATTCTTGTAGTGATTGGCCATGTGGTTAAGGTCATTAGTTCACGTCCGTCCTCACAGGTACGGTGTAAGGTTGTCAAGCCTAATAGCGTTATCAACTAATACCCCGTTGCCTCCTAGGCAACTATCTCGGTAGTAAGTATGGACTTTCGTGATAGTGTTGAGTTTATTAACTAACATCGAAATTAAACCACAACATTTATAAAAAGTATTCCTCCAAGGAATAAAAGTTTGAAAAGTATTCTTCCTAGGAATAATTGTTTGTTTGTTTGTTTGTCCCCCCGGGACGCATGCTTGAGAAAGAGTAGTGAACTCACCTTAGTTTGCTCGGTATGTTAACGTGTCTTTATGCGTTATGTGTTAGGTCCGTTACACGCGACCTAATGCACGTTAAACGTAAGTATGTGTTCAAATAGGGTTTTGCAATACCCTAAATGTCCAAACAACCCAGTAATGTTCATGTGATCAGATTAACGGTTGACATGTTTATCATACAGTATAGTAACACAGTATGTTGGTGACTTCAGTGCGAACACAGACTAAACATATATTGAATTATTAGTTTAAACTCGGACCCGTTGGTAGTTTCATGCATAATAAAGAAAATAGATCCAGAGTTAATTAACTCCCAAACATGCTCGGCCCACATGCATAATTTACCACAAAACTATTTCATGTGTATATGTTCATAAGTGCTGACCATGTGGACAAATTCTGAGCAATTTAAATTCTGACTACCTTCCTTGTTCCAACATTAATTCGGACCGACATTAATTTACATTGCATGCATATCCGGACCTATACGACTATATTATACTTTTGGTTACTCCCTAGACACAGTAATATATGTGACTGTATATTAAAGTGAATCTATTATTGTTTGAAAGCTTATGATATATATTCTTTCACGTTAAAAGAAACAATAGAAAATTATACTAACATGTTCTTCCATACAAACCACACATTTATAACTTAAATGATTGCAACAATATAATAATATATTCAAGTCAATTTATGGAATAGTGTAATTAATTTATATTTCCTTTACAATCTTAAGTTCGGTCAAACATCATCATTTAGCATTCAAATACACAAGTTCGGATAGGTTAATATGACATCTTCGGACCATTATAGCTACTACCCATGTGCGGATCACTTGTACCTTTTTCTTTTATTGCGCAGACGATACAACCCATGTGTGGACCAATATTCCAAGTCACAAGTACGGACTTATATTATACATATTAAGTTCGGATCTTCTTATAACCATATACAAGTTCGGACATTGCGAATAACCACATATGCGGACCGATAAGAGACTCTACGTGCGGACCAAGCATGATACATTATGTACGGACATGTTGAGATTAACAACAATTGCGGACCCCTAATAAACCCTTAAGTGCGGACAGTTAAGTGAGTCTTATATGCGGACAACCTTTAAGCAATTAAATGCGGACACAGCCTGAATATACCTGTATGTGCGGACATTATAATGGTCCCTAAGTGCGGACAAGATAACCTCATTATGTGGGGGCATGGAATCCAATTAAGTACGGACATCACTGAGGACTTGTATGTGCGGACTAATATAACTAAACAAGGGCCAGATCAGTTTTAAATCACAAATACGGACATTTAAGAAATTACAAATGCGGACACCCCTTAAATCACAAGTACGGACAACTTTTGTGATTTAACAAATACGGACAAAAGGCTTTGTGACTTCACAAAGTCTGATAGTTCTAAAAACCCCTTTTCTTCAACGTAACGAACAGAAAACCCCAAATGCACAGAAATCGATCATGTCATGCATCAAATCAATCAATCAATCAATCAGTATTATCATACTGCAATCATCAAACAATCATTGCACAATTATTTGTCTACAACAATTATCACATGTTCATCAATCACAAAGCAAAATACAAATTGTTTGGATGTCTAGGGTTTGTATGAATCAAAGAACAAGATTAACAACATGTAATCATAAACACTTACCTCTAGTTGAATCTAAATGAATTGAAGATCAGGAATTGATGTGGGTGAACTTGTGAAGCCAAGGATGATTGAAGGAGATTTGGGATGGTTAGAGATGATTCGGAATGACGGAAATGTCGTACAGTGAGTTTGTGGGAACTTCAAGGGTTTTGAGTAGTTATTAAAGTTTCACAATACACTAAACACCGCTAATAATATAACTTTTACACAAAAGCCACATAATACCATGTAATTTACATTTTAACACATAATTCACGTATTGTCAAGTAATGTACAAATTTCATATAAACTATCCGTTTATAGTTATTCGTGTGTGTTCTAGTAATTCCCCGAATTACCAACGTAGACTCGTTTAACTACTCTAGTTAAATACAGTGCCATGAATGTATGATTAAATTAACGTGGTTAGGTTAAGATAATAACCTGAAGTTGTGGGTTATTACATCACACCAATTAACCAATTTATATATTATTAAAAAATATCAATAGGTTCATCAACATGGGTATACACAAACACAAAAGTAAAGGCGTCTTGGAGGAGAAAATACGCATATTCCTTGGCCTTTATCTTTTCCATGGACGGATTGGGCTCCAACTATAGAACAATCATACTAAGTGTTATTTAACATATTACATAAAATATTTAAATAATCTATAAAACTGAAACAACTTGGATTCTCTTGGAATCGTGAAACACTTTCAGATCAAACATTTGATGGTACACTCAAAGATTTGATCAGATAAGACCAAGAGTCGTCAAGAACGAATTTGGTATTTTTGAGAAGTCGCGTACCGTTTTTTGTTCGTATGTTCGAACCAGTTTTTGAAGTTTCAACCAAGAGAAAAAAAACTGTATCTTCCTTTTCGTGTACATAGTATGTACACCAAAAAACATCGGTTTATTATCTTTCATTTTTATCAAATTGACATGGACCCTTCCACCAAAACCCAACGGTTTGTTGTTTTGGTTTTTAATAAACCATCGGATTGATCCATGCAATCTAAAGCCCACATGGAAATAAATAAAACCAATTAATCATATAAAGGCCCAAGATTAGTTATTAAATATATATATATATACACATTTAATTTACAAGTTTATAAATAAAATCAAAACCGATAATACGCCATATCTTGTTAATATCACACGAGCATGCACTCCCGCATCTCCTAACTCATCCAATTATTAACAAGATAAACTTGGTCGACAAGTTAATCCCATATCACGAAAATACGGTTATAATACTAAAATTACCAACAACCTATGACTTAAATAATAAGTAACAACAAGCGAGAGTATGTTGTAATGGCCATGTCTGTAGTCTCACGGTGGGTTAACAAATGATTTTTCTTTGAGGATTAATCATGTTCAATTCGTGTAAATAGGTAAATTACGCCTCTTATTTTTTTTATCTTTTCAATTTGTAGAACCTTAAAATAGCAATCTTTTAATGATTTCGTTATATGCAATAATAACGTACAAATGTAATTAAACGTTTCTAAATTTTCCATATCTTTACTTATTACTATCAGAGTAACTAAAATATTCCGATAATTCACCTTTTCTTGACATCTTCTACTATTACTTTCATTGGCATTTAACGGACTTGATTAATTCTTAATATTTGATTAGGTTATTTACCAAACTGTCTTTTCAAATACTTCTAGGTGTAATAATAAAAATAACTTATTTGAATGAATCAAAAAAAAAAAAAAAAAAAAAAACACATATTCAGTATGCGTAAGGGTGTAAGGGGTGCTCACCTAATAGGTGAGTCCCCTCTCTTACGCCAAACCAATCCTCGTGTGCCACGTCAACTCCCCTCTTAAACTCCCCTAACACCCCAATTTGATGGCGCCACTCCCCTCTTAACTACCCTTGTTTTTTTATTAAAAAAAAAAAAACAAAATGGTTTGATTGGCTGGAAATATGGGGCCCATCATCTTTCTCCCTCACCGCTCTCGTTGAACAACCACCGAATCCACTCACCGATTCGGGTCCCCGCAACGTTGGCGGCGGTGTTCCCGATCGGTGGATGTGGTCACCGCAAGCCCTCCCCGAGAACGCCCCGTCCACCCTAACTTGAAAACATAATAAATTAATGCTTACCATCAAAGAGTCAAACTTAAAATAAGAGTTAATTACACAGATAGTCTTTGTGTTACAAAATCGAAACCATAAAATCAGAACCTGAACCTGTTAAAAAAATAAGTTAATACTCAAATGTGTTACTTTCAATAAACCATAAGGACTATCTTTATAATTAACTCTTAAAATAAAAATATTCATAAACCATGAAAAATAATATATTAACGACTGCATATTTATGAAGTGAAAAAGAATTATTAAAATTAAAGTTGGGCTTCTTTTAGTAACTTAAGTTGGTTTTGTTTTAAAAAGAAAGCCCATATAGCTTTTGTATTAACAAATACCCTATTTTCTTCTTTTCTGTTTGTTAGCTGAACAACTTCGCAGGACCACCGCAGCACCACTACTGGCCACGGTTTCTCTACCGGAATTTGTTTAGTGGTATCCTATACATAAAACGATTAAAAAACACACTTCGTAATGCACTTTGGAGACAAAGTTGAGGAGTAGCACGGGCAACCCCTCACACTTTGTTGAATCCGCTCCTGGTAAAATATATACTAATACAAACATTTATACTATCATTGCTCTCATTTATGATTGAGTTTTGGTTTCATAACGTGTGTAAGATGTACATGATAAATGTTCTTTTGAGATTTCTCTATTTCTCAACATTTAAAAAAATGTTCCCAACATCATGTTCATATTTCATTTCCAAATCCACCAAGGTAAAAATAAAAAATTCGTATTATCATATTAAGAATTTGAAACCAGATAATTTGTACTAATGGCAGCGTTTAATACATAAATAACCGGTTTACATTAAAGCAACGCGTACAAATAATTATCGGTTTGTTACAACTTTTATAATTATTTTTTTATTTAACATTAAGGCTTTAATTCATAGATTCATTGCACTTGGCTTTTTAAAATGTCGCATGAGTCTTTATCGTATCACTCATCCTAATTTATTAATATATGATTAGGCTTAGCACTCCCCATATCTAGGAAGGCACATGTTTTGTCACGTACCATATGTTTTTCAAATGTAATTTTTGAAAGCTTCTAGAAAAAGTGAAGTCACAAATTTTAATTCGAAAGGGGCACCAACTGACCAAAGTCCATTTCTATGTATTTGAAGACGACAGATTCATGCATCTCAAGCACTTTCAAGTGTGTTCATGTATACCCTTTTGGTTTATCTATTTGCATGTCACTTCTAATTTGAATTTGTTTCATAAAACAAGCTTTCAAGTGTGTTCATGTATACCCTTTTGGTTTACCTTAAATAAAATGTAGCGAATTTAGCATCTAATATAGCTCATTGGTAACTGCTTAAATTTAGCTCGCGCTTGTGCTTTTATCTTCCCTTGAAAGCCATCTTCTCCAAAAGCTATGTTTTATGTTATCGTATAGTTAACAGTGTATTGGTGGGGTCTATGAGTTTTCCTGTAATGGTTGATGGTTCTACTGTTAAAAAATGTATTTGACATTTCTAACCGGATGAAAAAACTTTAAACACACAAAAAATGGTTACAACTCTTTTGAAACAAGCTTTATTATTTTTCTCATAAAAATAGATAAACGGACATTAAGGGCATCTTTGGCTAAGCTTTTTGAAACAACTTATTGACTTATTGGCTTTTTGAAAAGTTATAAGCTATAAAAAGTCTGTTTGGCAATGAGGTGTATGTGAGTGGAAAAGTGACTTTTCCAAAAAGTCACTAAAAAGTGACTTTTCCAAAAAGTCATAAGCCCCTTTAAAAAGCTAAGCGAAACATGCCCTAATGTTGTAAGTTGTAACACTTGCATAAAAACACAGACTTGTTAAATCACCTAGCGAGACATAATTTGCATTTAAAAAATATAGTGTTAAATAATTGTTTAAGAGCCGTATATTTGTAAAATTGTACAAAATAGTTATCACTAAGTTTACTTTTATTTAAATAAAGTAAAATTTATAAGGGTTTTGCTTCTGGTTTTTTTTATAAAGAGATAAAATATACTGATTTTGATCCATTCAAATTACACAAAAAAATAGCTCTACTACCTTTGACGCTTTAAAAATCGACCCAAAACACTACTATATAGATGTCGGTCAGGTTGAACGTACCGTTCTCTCATACATATTATACTTCTAAAAAAAATCATAAAACTTGTCGAATTTCCCTCCTAGAAAAATCATTATACTTAAAACTAACATTTTCTGTAAGAAAGAACGCCTTTTCTAAATTATTAAAAAACAGTTATGAGTAGTTAGAAATTAGTCAACCTGACCGGTGATTTAACTCTAAACCCTAATATTGTGCGTACAAGATGTTTTGAAACTTTTTATGACAAAACAAGTTATTTTTTCAGTTTGAAAAGCATTCAAATCATTTCATATGAATTATGAAAATTTTCGAAGAAAAAGTTGAATGCATGAAGACCAATGGTACATTTTCTGTATTATTGGTCTTAGACCATACATACTGTATGGCCCCAAATTTGTACTAATTGCCATATGCCTGCCTATGTGCAATTACTTCTCACTATTCTGTCAAAATCATATAAACCAATAATACATTTGTTTGTTGTGTGGCATCAATTGGTTTAAGGTTGAATGGTCTGCTTTAAATATGTTATGGTTTCATAGGCTAAATTTGACTCTAATTTAGTCTGACTAGTCCAAAATTAAGGTGTATGTCAATTAGTAGAAGGTTGTGTATGTTAAAAAAGGGTGGTGGGAGTGAGACATTGTGATTGATAATGATACCTGAGGTATTTCTGGTTGGGATAAGTCTTAAGGACCATTAGGTCCAGGGTTCAATTCCTATAAAGGGGTCTTTCTCAGTTTTATTGGGCTTCCACCTGAATTGGTATATATGCATTATTGTCTAGTGGAGATGGATATGATCGGACTGTTCCGTTGGTGACACGATGATACTCTAGTAGTCTGTCGGTGATCCAAATTTACCGTTAAAATACAAGAGTGGCATGATTGCCAGGCTATCTTAGCTTTGGTGGTTTTGTCCAATGTTAGTGATTTGTGGAAGCGGTTGGGGGAGGATACGAGCACTTTTACAGCCAGATCCGTAAAAAATATTAAGAGTAAAGATAGGGAGGTGATCCAGTTGCCAACGTTTATGTGGTGCAAATGGGTACCCCTTAAGTGTAATATTATAGCTTGGAGAGCGAACCGGATAGATTAGCGACAAGGAAGAATCTAAGGAGAAGAAATGTGAATATTCCGTCCGATGCATGCTCTTTTTGCGAGGAATACGAGGAATCGGTTGATCACATTTTTTTCAGCATGTATGTTAGCAAACAGGATTTGGATGGATTTCAGTGCTTGGTGCAATATTCTGCCGCTTTTCGTTTTCGACTTGAAAAACATTATGGAAGTTCACAGTTTTCTTCAGCTTGGAAAGAAAGCTAAGAAGATCATTCATGGCCTTATTATAATCACATGCTGGTGCATCTAGAAAGGAAGGAACGAGACGGTCTTTCATAACATAAAATGCGGGTTCCAGGATATTATAAGAGAAGTCAAGTCTAGAGGGTTTGTGTGATTAAAAAATAGATCCTCCTTTAGAACGATTAGATGGGAGGATTGACGTAAATATCCGTTATACATTTTTTGTAATTTGTTGTCTTTTGCCCATTTAGATTAGAGGCGCTTGTTGTTTGTTTGGCCTTTTGACCTTTTGGGTCGGAGTCTTATTTTAGTGAAGTTTACCTTTAAAAAAAACTAAACGAATATTAACTCCCTAAAACAACAACTAGCTAAACATTAAAAATATAAGGTATAACATTTCTCTTTAGTTTAAACAACTGTATAAATTACAAAAATCAAAGGCACCCAATAGTCTATTTTGGTTGGGTGTCACTAATATACACAAAACTGGTAAAAACTTATCATAACCAATTGATACTATTTGTGATGATTATAGCGGATCAAATCTTGATTTGGTAAAGTGAGGATTAAAATACTAAGATGAGAGTGATGGTCTTGATCAACAAAACCGACCTCTTTAGATTTTACCTTTCATTCTTATTTTTAAATAGTTTTTTTTTTTATGTTTAAATAATATCCACTCAAGTTTGATGTTATACGTGGGCCACATGCAGCCGCCTTTAGGAATTTCCTAACTTGCCCTTGCCTTTGCCTTGCCCATGTCCAGTCGTTCATTTTACATTTATTTTCTTTGTCCTATGTTATTAACTTATTATAAGTTATTATTTAAACGGCGGGTAATATAATAATTGGGCAAGCTATAATTCCTGATATACAAACACCAATCCAAAACTCAAAATAACCCTCACAGAATAGTTACACCAAAACAACTACCCCACATATTCCATGTAGTTGTTAGTTATAGCGCATCAATGAAAAAAAATTTCTATTTGCGATTCGCCCAAAGATAGTTCATCCTTCATTTCTTCATTTCTTCATCATGTACTCTCAGTGGCAGATCTAGAATTCGCGCCAAGCGGTAACGTTTTATAAATAAGCGGTAACGAAATCGAAAAAACATCAACTTTTTCCAAAATTTACAGTAATTTTACACTATCGCCGGAACGCCAAGCCATAGCGGACGCCACCCCTTAATATATAGTACATCCGCCCCTGTGTACTCTTGCTTTAAGTATTAGTTTATCTTCGAGTTTGGTCTTGTCTTTTATATGATCCACCACATCCAAATGATCTTTTAGGTAAATGCACATCTTAATCGATTCGGGGGTGAGTCTTGTTCTTCGTATCGACGGTACCCTGCCACTAAGAGGAAAAACGGATTCCAAAGCTATCGTAAAAGGTTGGACGGTTTGTAAATAACGGGCCATGATGGATAGGATCGGATATTCATTTTCCTTTCCACCAAGCCAAAATATTAAAGTTGAGATAATCTTCGATAGACATAGTCCCGAAATAATTCGAATGACTATTGTTTTGGTCAAAAATTACCTAAGCAATTAAGTGATCAAATTAGTTAGGTGAGGTAGTGTGCTAAAATTATATGTGAAAAATGTATTGGCCAAATTAGATATGAAAACAGTTTCAGGATACAGCCCAGGATATAGAGCTGTATCAATGATCAAACAATGAGCAAAAAAGTAAAGGTTGACACGTGATGTACGAGGAAAGCCCTTGATCAATCTAGATCGTCTGCATAAAACCTCGGGAGCTGACAATCGCAACTGCCTTGTTCTTCTTATTGCTTCAAATATCAGGATACAGTGCAGGATGTGGTGCGGATCGACTATGTGTTATAATGTAATTTGAATACAAGTGTTTAAGTGTGGTGTTTGCGGTGAGCTAGAGAGTAAAAGTGTTCGAGAGTGTAAGTATAAAATTGCGTGCCTTAACCTGATCCGCCCCCATCTATTTATTGTAAAGATAATGTAACAAACTATCCTAAACTTCCGGGATCCAGCGAATATTCCCACTCGAACGTTGAGGACCAAGTCTTTCGGGTTCAACAGCTTCCTTATAACAAATACGCCCGAGTCTTGAGGAGAAGAAGTCCTGATGACCGTTAGTAACTTACAGCCATTAACCTGCACGTGTTTAATTCACTCAACCTTAGGATATCGCCCAGGATGTTAACAATATCCCCGTCCAGTATCCTGATCACAAATAAACAATTAAAAGCGGGATATTAGTCAGGATATGTATACTCAGAAAATGACCCATAACAATTTTCCCTAAATATATCGGTTGGTATACCAATCCAACGGATATATTTCAAAAGTCTTATCCCATAACTCAAGGCATTTAAAACGAAGCGACGGTCGAGATCACATCGTAACTTCCAACGCGCTTTTTGCTCAATGGAGATCCATAATGCCCCTATATCTTCTCTCTTCTTGTTTGAAAAGCAGATATCTTCAACAGAGCTTTCAGGTAATTCTTCATTTCTTATTTACTTTCTATCAATTTTCCTTGCCTTCTTCGTAATGGATGCCGAAACCTTCACGCAGACATTGCGGCTTTGAGAGCTTCTGGCGCTTTCCCTGATAACACGGTCTTTAGACCGTTCGATCAGTCAATTCGATCGGATGTTTCTTCCGCTGAATGGGTTTGCTTTCCAGCATATCCTTTTTCGCTAGGTCTTCGATACCATTTTCCTGAATTCATGATGCAATTCTTTCGAACCACCGGCATCTCTTTTGCTCAAACCATGCCCATGGTTTGGAGAGTATTAATTGTACTTAACCAAATCAAAAACCTTCATTGCCCCGACCTCTGCATCGAGGATTTGCCTATTGCTTATCGCCTCCGATCTGACGGCTCTAGCCGGTTCTTGCTATTCTCGACCTCTAGCAAACCCCTTATTCTTAAAGCCACCAAAAACGAAGACGGATGGCAATGCAAGTTTTTCTTTGTCAAACGAGACTCCATTGCTGAGGGTGCCAATTTTCCGGTGGAGTGGTTAACCACTGGTAGGGTTATAAATATTCTCATGGACCGTTTGGTTTTTATCTTCTACTAATATCCTTCTTTTTTATCCCTATGCAGTGAATTTCAAGGAAGTAGCTCCCCCTACCGCCGAATCAGAAGAAAGACTCAACTCTGTTTACCGATTACCTGCAATAGACAGGACCTTCACCACACACGTCCCGAGTTCCAGTCAATACTCGTCATCTGAAATGTCTGGTACGGATTACTTTTAAAATAATTAGCTAACACAGTATAATAATAAAATGAAGAGTAATAATGATGTAAAACTTTTCCCTTTATGTAGCACCGGCCAAGATCCCTGAAGTCTTTGACCTCGACGAGTTGGACAGTTATTCTGATCAGGTTCAGGTCAAGAAGGAACCTAGTCCCAAGGCCACAGCCTCATCCAAACCCATCAGCCCCAAAGCCATCATTATTCCCAAACCTTCACCGGCTACCAAGCCCCGGAGTTCAAGTTCCCGCAAAAGGAAGGAGCCTGATTCCCCTGTCATTTCTGACACCTTTCCTTATGAGAAGCACGGGTTCATTGAAGCTAGCGGGTTTATGACTTCCCTTCTTAACCAGGTTAGTATTCTCATATTATATCATGCGGCTTACATCATTTACAAAGATTTATTAGTACCTGTCCTCTTACCTTCGCAGGGTCTTGAGCGTCTGGTTCACCTATATCAAGAATCCTGCAGGCTTAACAAGACGCTTGAATCCAAGCTAAAGGAAGCAGAAATCACAATCTCTGATCAAGGCATGATTGCAGCCGCCAAATCCTGTCATTACGAGGAGAAATTCAAAGCTATGACTCAAGAACACCAGACTGCTCTCAACAGAGCTACTCTTCAAGCCCAGGCCGATCTTGAAGCTGTCCATATGCAACATGAACAGGATATGGTCAGCTACCGGGAAAGCCTTAAGAGTTCCGTCGTCATTTCTCTTCTCCAAGCCAGGTTGAAGATGGCCTATGAAGCCAAAGCATTAGGTTTTGAATGCCCTTCTTGGGACGTCGGTGCTTGGGAGACCAAGCTAAAGAACCTTGGCAGCACTTCTTCTAAACCAGCTATCGCTGAATCTTCCAAAGCAGTTGAAAAAGCAACCCATACTGAGAAGGATGCTGAGGAGAATCCCAAGACGGATGCTGCTGAAATCATTATGGACGAAGAAGATACTGCCCCCTAAAGTTTATTTCCTTTAAATTGTTTGAACTATTTTATGAACAATTTTCATTTTTGTATCGAAACAATTTGATAGCCGAAGGTGGATGGGTCCTGGGTTTCAGGATGAAACCTTCGGTTATCAACTAGTATTGATTGTTTCAAGAATAATTTCATCTTTCATTTTTCTTGCTATTATCTTCCGCCTCTCTTAGTATAAATCTTAGCTTTGCAAAAATTTTGTATTGTTATCTTATGGAAATATCCCGATCAATATGCTTAGCAATATATTATAAAAACTGTTATTAGATAATCCCTTCAACTTTGTAGAAAGCTTTTTAAAGAGTGAAAAACAGTCCACTTTCCAAAACCTGTTTTGATAATACCTGGGTGATCAAAGTTTCCAACTAGTATTAGTTTCAAATATTTTGAGAAGTATTTTGAAAATATATTTTGAGAATATATCCCGAGAATTGATCCTAATCAGGATGTTTAACCTTTTACCCAACCTAGTATTATCAAAAACTCAAACGACGTTTACAAAGGAAAGATCATACCAGGAATAGGATATAACCCTATTATCAAACCTCAATTCCTTTGCAACTTTTCCAATGAAGATGTCCCCTGTGTGAGATACTTAGTGCATTAGTTCCGAGCCATACTCTTTGAGCTTTACATCATTGCTTTAGTGGGAATGTCCCCTGTGTACAATGTCTTCAAACACTTAAAAATCTTCTGGATATCAGTTCCCATTGTATAGACAATTTTTCATGTTACAGGGGTAAAACCCAAGAATGTACTGGAGATAAATTCCTTGTATCCTGGGGAAAATCCCAAATTTTCATGCGCTACAGGTGGGAGTGTATAAACTCCAAGACTTAGAAAGGTGAAAACCTTTAAACCTTAGAGGGTATGAAAATACCCTTTCGTGAGAGAGGGTGATTAATCCTCATATACCTTTAGGATTCAGGATATAGCCAATAGTAACGAAATTGTCAGCCACTTTTACATGGACTGGTCCCGCCACCTTGAACTATCCCTGAATAACTTGCGCTCCAGGCGGAGTATTTAAACCCAATTCGGAAGAAAGGTGAATACCTTTAAACCTGTGAAGGGATCAGGATCCCTTGTACGTGAGAGAGGGGGCCAATCCTCTAATCTTCTGAAGTATCCCGAGTGAGCATCCTGGAGCTATATCCCGAAGCATATACTGCAAAACATCCTTACACTAAGGTGGGTGTTAGCTTGGCTAACACCCCTCCAATGCTTAAGTTAGTATTGGGTTTCAAAGAATAAATTAAACCAAACATATTTAAAATAGATAGAATTCATACCATCCTGAGTTAGAAATTAAATTCTAAACTCACTTGAAATAAAGCTTAAGGTGTATAGCATTCCAAGATCTCGGTAGCATATCCCCTTTCATATTCTTGAGTCTATATGCTCCTTTCCCTGCTTCTGATTCAACTTCATATGGTCCTTCTCATTTTGGAGCTAGCTTGCCATCGGCAGGATTAGTGGTATTCTGAAAAGCCTTTCTTAACACCCAATCTCCAACCTTAAATCTTCTGGTCCTGATATTCTTGTTATATGCTCTGGATATTCTTTGTTGATATGCTGTCATCCTTAGCCTTGCTGCATCTCTCTTTTCATCTATAGTATCCAAATCTTGACTCAAGGCTTCAGGATTCTGTTTAGGATCACTTAGGGTAGATCTTGCAGTAGGTATTGTCATTTCCATTGGAATCATTGCTTCTGCTCTAAATACCAAGGAAAATGGGGTTTGGCCTGTTGCGTTCTTTACCGTTGTCCTATCAGCCCACAAAACAAAGGGTAATTCTTCTGCCCATCTTCCTTTTTTGGTTCCAAGCCTCTTCTTTAAGTAATTGACAATTATCTTGTTTGAGGATTCTGCTTGTCCATTTGCTTGAGGATGTACTGGAGTAGATGTTATCATTTTGATTCCCCAACTCTTGCAAAATTCAGTAGTCCTTTTGCTTATAAATTGAGAACCATTGTCACAGATTATCTCGGCTGGTACTCCAAATCTGGTCAGGATATTTCTCTTTATGAAGGATACTACTTCTTGATCCCTAACTTGAACAAATGCCTCGACTTCAACCCATTTGGAGAAATAATCTGTCATTGCCAACATAAAAACCTTCCCTCCTGGAGCCTTTGGAAGCTTTCCCACTATATCCATACCCCACTTCATAAATGGCCAAGGGGAAACAATAGGATATAATGGTTCAGCAGGCTGATGCAATATGTTACGATGTCTTTGACATGCGTCACATCTTCGAGCATATTCTGCGGCATCTTTTCTCATTGTTGGCCAATAATATCCTGTCCTTAACACTTTTGAGAATAACGACCTGCCCCCAGTATGGTTACCACAATCCCCTTCATGTATATCCTGAAGTACTTCTTTGGCTTCAGGATCCTCCAAGCACCTCAAATACGGTCCTGCAATAGATTTCTTGTATAAAACATTATTTATAATAGTGAATCGTGATACCTTCATCCTAAATGCCTTAGGATTTTCATTTCCGGGGATGTGTCCTTCTTTGAGATATCTCACAATTGGAGCCGTCCAAGATTTAGGATCCTCTTCAGGATACTCTGCTCCAGGATCCTGAATAGCCGCTACTTCTTTACCCCGAGGATTCGTTGCAGAATACAAGACATGTATTATTGGTATTTGGGTTCCTTCTGGTATCCTGATCGATGATCCCAGATTTTCTAAGGCATCTGCTTCGGCGTTATCCTCTCTTGGTACCTGTTCAAGTGTAAAAACATTGAAATACTCTGCTAACTTTTTGAGAATATCGAGGTATTCGATTAATTTCTCACCCTTAACTGCATAGGATCCACTAAAATGGTTAGTAATTAACAAGGAGTCAACATATACTCGCAAATTCTTGATACTCATACTCTTAGCCAATTCTAATCCTGCAATTAAAGCTTCATATTCTGCCTCATTATTAGTAGCAGGAAATTCCCACCTAATGGCCTGGGGTAATATGTCCCCCTGTGGCGATTTTAGTAGTATACCTAAACCTACACCTCTTATATTGGATGCACCATCAGTATATAATGTCCAGGATCCTGAAGATTCTCCTAACTGTTGAACTTCTAGGTCTACCTCATCCTGAATATCACTACTGAAATCAGCCACAAAGTCAGCTAAAGCCTGAGACTTTATGGCATTTTTAGGTTCATATACTAAATCATAAGCACTCAACTTTACTGACCACTTGGCCATCCTGCCTGACATCTCTGGTTTCCTAAGCATATTTTTGACAGGATAATTCGTTTTAACATGGATCCTATGTGTTTCAAAATAATGTCTAAGCTTTGTCGATGCCATGACTAGAGCTAACATCAATTTTTCTAAATGAGAATACCTAGTTTCAGCATCTAACAAACTTTTACTAACATAATATACAGGATATTGCTGACCTTCATGGTCTTTTATAAGAACGGCACTTACAGCATTCCCTGATACAGCGAGGTATAGGGATAGTGGTTCACCATTTTCAGGCTTCATCAATAGAGGTGCAGTTGAGAGATATCGCTTCAAATCCTGCAAGGCTGCTTCATGCTTTGCTCCCCATTCAAATTTCTTATTCTTCTTGAGGATATCATAGAATTCCTTGCATCTTTCCGAGGATCTAGAAATAAATCTATTCAAAGCTGCTACTCGGCCTGTTAACCGTTGTACGTCCTTCATATTCGAGGGTGACTTTATATCCAGGATAGCTTTAATCTGCTCCGGGCTTGCCTCTATCCCCCTTTTTGTTACCATATATCGTAGAAACTTTCCTGCCCCCACTCCGAAATGGCACTTAGCAGGATTCAGCTTCATGTTATACTGATCCAGGATATCAAATGCTCCCTTGATATCCTGGAGGTGATCCTCGGCCTTTTTAGATTTCACCACCATATCATCGATATATACCTCCATGGTGTCCCCCAGCTTATCTTTGAACATCATGTTTACTAATCTCTGGTATGTTGCACCTGCATTTTTCAAATCGAAAGGCATAGCAGTATAGCAATATATACCTGTTGGTGTCATGAAAGCAGTATCCTCCTGACCCGAAGGCTCCATTTGAATCTGCTGAAATCCTGAGGATGCGTCCATGAATGTTAACATTTCATGTCCAGTAGTAGCATCCACCATTTCATCGATATGAGGGAGAGGAAATGGGTCTTTAGGACAAGCCTTGTTCAAGTCCGTGTAGTCTACACAGACTCTCCATTTCCCGTTTTTCTTCTGTACCACAACTACGTTTGCTAGCCATCTTGGAAACTTGACTTCTCTGATCGTCCTGGACTTCAACAATCTTTCAACTTCCTCTTGGATAATCTTATTCAGCTCAGGAGCAAATTTTCTTCTTTTTTGCTGAACAGGCTTGAATGATTTGTCAATTCCAAGCTTGTGAGTGATTGTTAGGGCTGGATTTTTATGACCTATGATCCTTACTTGGTATCCTAACAAGTGATCCTTGTTTCTTTGGCATATAGTGATCCTCAGAAGAGCTCCAGGATCAGGATCATGGATCATCCTAAGGATCCTCATACTAACGATTGTTCTCTTTGGATTTAATGTTGTTTTGCAGGAATTACGAGTTGGACCAGGTCTTAGCAACGTAAACAAGGAATCTGTCACGCTAATTTCGCACATGCATAATCAAAGATGGACGTTATGGAGAATATGGAAACTCAGCACAATTCAAGGGCAATTAATTAGGCTAAATTTACTTCTATTTCTAAAGGGGTAACGAGCTAGTAGTTAGGTGATTTGCCTAAAATACAACCACACACACTTATTAAATTGCACTCTTGAGCATTCGGAAGACACAACACATTTCTCACACGCTTTAGCATACGATACTATAGTGATCCTTGTACCTAGCTCGTTACCATCCGAAGTTGTAAACATTGTTTGTTATATTGAAGTTTGGTGATCGGTAGTTTCCATCACCCGAGGTTTTTTATGCCGGAGATCATTCATTGATCAAGGGCTTTTTCCTCGTATAAATCCTTGTGTCACTTGTGCAATTTTCATTATAGTGATCCTTATCTTTGTTCATCATACCAAGCATCATTCCCCGTTTACAAAGAGTTTGGTTGCATTATCCTTGTGTGATTTTTGACCAAAACAGTTTGGCGCCCACCGTGGGGCAATTGGTGCTTCATTCATAAGGAAATTTTTCTGTTGGTGATCATTCCGGAAGTGTTGCATGGCTTCATCGTTGAAGAATACTTCCACAGCGATGTCTGCAGTCAATTCATCTAATGGCATTCCACCTTTGCCTCCACCACTAGCTGGATCTCAGAAAAATACTGAGAAGAGACCAACTCCTATCTTCTCTAAATCTTCATCTTCTGCTCTAACTTATTTTGCTCCCAGTACTAGTGATATATTTACTTTGATTTTGCAGATGAGGGATCGTATGCAGCAGCAGGATGAAACTAATGACAGGATCCTCAAGGAAATCGGAGATCTCAAAAGGCAAAAGAAAACGGCAGAGGATCATTCCCCACTAATGCCCAAATCTTTGAATTTTGATACTCCGATGATTACTTCTCAGCCATCAGAGGCCCCAGACATTCAACGTATGGGTGGATAAAGAGGAGTGCATTTCGGCCCAGCAGCAGTGACTCAGGCATCAGGATCATATTTCCAACCGGCAGGATCCTATAATCAGCATATGAGATCCTTCATGAACTCAGGATCCTCCTTCGTTCCAGGATCATCCCAGGTTCAAGGATTCTCCTTCGTTCCAGGATCATCCCAGGTTCAAGGATCCTCCTTCGTTCCAGGATCATCCCATGTTCAGGGATCCCTTCAGATACCAGGATCCTTGAAGAATTTGCAAACAGGAAGTCCAGATGTCCATCAAGGAGATTTTATTCCGATGCAGACCATTGCTTCCACTGGTCCCTCCATCATCCCAGAATCCCAGCAATATGGATTCACATCCAATGTTCCTAACTTGAACCCGATGGGAGGTAACACTTTTAATAATTCTCATACCACTAACCATGGATTCATGCAGGATACAGGTATCAACCATGCTATGGCCAGAGAACTGCAGAAACTGAAGGATATGATATCAAGTGTTCGAGGGGTAGTCAAACCTATCCCGGAAATTGCAGATGGAAGCCATAAGGTATCTCGTTTTGCACCACCAATTTGTGATGCTGAGATACCCAAAAGATTCCATATCCCTACTATGAAGTTGTATGATGGTACGACGGATCCTGAGGAACACATAGCACAATACAGGGAGAGGATGGAGATCAATCCAATTCCAGAAAGGTTAAAGGAAGCATGTCTGTGCAAGGGATTTGGATCCACTCTTACTGGATCAGCTCTTAAATGGCTGCTAAGTCTTCCCCCTTACTCTATTACTTCGTTTGCTAATTTAGTTAACTTATTCAATAATCAATTTTCTTGTAGTAGAAAATTTGAACGATTGACTAGCGATTTATACAGGATAACTCAGGGTCATAATGAATCATTAAGGGAGTATATAACCAAATTTAGTAAAGAATCCTTGGATATTCCTAACTTGGATGTGGCCACAGCTGTTGAGGCCTTCAAGATGGGATTGCTTAAGGATTCATTGTTCTATGATGATCTTGTTATGACACCATGCAGGAACCTAGACGAAGTAAGAACTCGAGCACTCAGGTTCATCCGGCTAGAGGATGACAAGAGGATCCAGGAGAGACAAGTAGGATCCTCAAAACAAGAAAAGCAAGGATCCTCTTTCAAAAGCAACAAATTCAAATCCTATAACAGAACTGACAACCAGAATGTGCATGCTGTTGACCAAGAAGAGGATGATGAAGATTATCCTCCGATTTCTGAATACTGTTTTTCCATTGATAACCATGAACTAGTCCTTGCAATGCAGAATCTAGGAGAAAAGGCCAGATGGCCCAGAAAAAATGACAAACCAGCCGCAGCTAAAGATAAATCAAAGTGGTGTGCATACCATGAGGATTTTGGGCATTTGACAGAGGAATGCATCGCATTACGAAAGGAAATTGGATATCTGCTGAGGAAGGGGCATTTGAAAGAATTGTTGGGAAGAAAAAAGCAAAGGACTCAGGATCCTGAAAGGATCCCTGAAAGAGCTCCAGCTCCTCCGGCAGATGCACAAGTGATCAACTTTATTTCTGGAGGATCAGACATCTGTGGTACATCCTTCTCAGCAGCTAAATGGCATGCAAAGGAAGCTAAAATGGATAACGGAGAAAGACTTATACGAACATCAAGTGTCTCGGAAGGAAAAGTGATAACCTTTGATGAGGATGATCGAGTTGACATCCAGGATCCTCATCATGATAGTTTAGTTATTACTCTCTTTATTTCTAACCACTTTGTCCGCAGGATCCTTATTGACGGAGGAAGCTCAGTAAACATTATCCAGCTTGATGTTCTGAAGAAAATGGGTATCCCTGAATCAGATATCACACCAAGATCCTCCGTGCTTGTAGGATTTAGTGGCGAAACTAAGAAAACCCTGGGGGACATCAAACTTCCAATTTATGTGGAAGGATTACATAATTATCAAAAATTTTGTGTTATTGACTGTTTGTCTTGTTGTAATGTTATCCTTGGCAGGCCCTGGATACACGATATGAAGGCAGTCCCATCCACCTACCATCAGTGTGTGAAGCTCCCTAGCCCATGGGGAATAATCAAGATCGATAGTGATCAACAGGAGGCTAAGGATTGTTACACCTCATCAATGAAACCAGTCTCAAAATCAAGGGAGCAATAGCAATTAAAGTATCCTCCAAGGGGTGTCTTGGAGGCAAGAGAACAGGATGTGGACGAAATCCTCTTGGATCCTGATGATCCTGAATCCAAAATCTACATCGGATCAGGGATCCTTGATAAAATGAAAGAAGACATAGTATCCTTCCTCAAAAGAAGAAAATCTACCTTTGCATGGAAACATGAGGATATGACAGGTATATCTAAGGATATTATCACTCATAAACTTGGCATTGACAGGCCAGTTAAATCAATCCATCAAAAAAGGAGGAAGTTTGCACCAGAAAGAAATGCCATTATCCAGGAAGAGGTAGAAAGATTACTACGAGCAGGTATTGTTAGGGCTAGATTTTTATAACACATGATCCTTACATGTGATCCTAACCAGTGATCCTTGTTTCTTTGGCAGATAGTGATCCTCAGCAGAGTTCCAGGATCAGGATCACGGACCATCATAGGATCCTCATGATAACAGTTGCTTTCATTGAACTTAATGTCATTTTGCAGGAATGTCTAGCAGGATCCGCTCTTAGCATCACAATCAAGGGACGCGTCTTTACAACTTTAGCATATGCTTAATCAGAGATGAACGTTGTGAAGGATATGGAAACTTGGCATGATTTAAGGGCGATAATTTAGGCTAGATTTACTTTTATTTCTAAAGGGGTAATGAGCTGACTATTAGTTTGTTTACCTAAAATAGGCCACTCACACTTGTATATATAACACTCTTCCCCATTCGGAAGACACACAACACAATTCTCACACGCTTAGACACTCGAAACTATAGTGATCCTTGTACTCAGCTCATTATCATCCGAAGTTGTAACCATTTTTCTTATATTAAAGTTTGGTGATCGGTAGTTGCCATCACCCGAGGTTTTTTGTAAGTCCCCTTGAGTCTATGGATCGTCACAGAATCGTCTATCTAACCTAGAGTGCTATGGATCTTAACAGAATCGTCTATCTAACCTAGAGTGCGGAATCCTCTAGATCAGATTGTAGCAGAAACTTGTAGGAAACAGAAAACAGCAATTCCAATCAAACCGGGTTTTATTGATTATCTATCAAGACTGATTACAATCAATCAAACCCTAACCACAAACCCTAAATTCGTCCAAGCTAATGCTCTCACGAAATTATGCTCTCTAATAACTGTTTTGGCTGATTAACCTAAACCCTAATGTCTAACCTTGTTTATATAACACAAGGTTTACAAGTGGGCTAGGTCAAGACTCTTGGGCTGCGAATTGGACAGGCCCAATTCGCCCCCATCACCCAATTCTTTGGGTTTAGTTAGCCCAAACATTACAACTAACTATTACAAAGCTAAACCCGCTAACTGTTTATCGTTTAACTAATTACAAGATATCCAAAGACCAAATCTAAGCTGTTGTCACAAACATGCACCAACAAACTCCCCCTTGACAATAGCTTCATAAAAACTTTGTCTTGAGTCAAAACTTTGTCTTCGGTCTTCTTGCAATCTTCAAGTAGTCTTGCACTGTCTTTGGTCTTTGGATAGCTTCAGCTTCAACAGCTTCTGTCAGCAACAGACTGTCAGCAACATTTTTTATGCCGGAGATCATACATTGATCAAGGGCTTTTTCCTCGTATAAATCCTTGTGTCATTTTCATATTTCTTACTAAAGTGATCCTTTACTTTTTAAACAAACCAAGCATCATTCCCCGTTTACTTAGAGTTTGGTTGCATTATCCTTGTGAGATTTTTGACCAAAACAATTTGGCGCCCACCGTGGGGCAATTGGTGTTTCATTCATAAGAAAACTTTCTGTTCGAAATCATTTCAAAGAGTTACATGGCTTCATCATTGAAGAATGCATCCACAGCGATGTCGGCAGTCAATTCATCTACTGGCATTCCACCTTTGCCTCCACCACCAGCTGGATCTCAGAAAAATGCTGAGAAGAGACCAACTTCTATCTCCTCTAAACCATCATCTTCTGCTCTAACTTCTTCTGTTCCCAGTACTAGTGATATATTTACTTTGATTTTGCAGATGAGGGATCGTATGCAGCAGCAGGATGAAACTAATGACAGGATCCTCAGAGAAATCGGAGATCTCAAAAGGCAAAAGAAAACGGCAGAGGATCATTCCCCATTAATGCCCAAATCTTTGAATTTTGATACTCCAATGATTACTTCTCAGCCAACAGAGGTCCCAGACATACAATATATGGGTGGATCAAGAGGAGTGCATTTCAACCCAGCAACAATGACTCAGGCATCAGGATCATATTTCCAACCGGCGGGATCCTACGCCCAGCATTTGGGATCCTTCATGAGCTTAGGATCCTCCTTTGTCCCAGGATCATCCCAGGTTCAAGGATCCTCCTTCGTTCCGGGATCATCCCAGGTTCAAGGATCCTCCTTCGTTCCAGGATCATCCCAGGTTCAAGGATCCTCCTTCGTTCCGGGATCGTCTCAGATACCAGGATCCTTCCAGATGCCAGGATCCCTAAAGAGTTTGCAAATAGGAAGCCTAGATGTCCATCAAGGAGATTTTATTCCAATGCAGACCATTGCTTCCACTGGTCCATCCATTATCCCAGAATCCCAACAATATGGATTCACACCCAATGTTCCTAACTTGAACCCGATGGGAGGTAACACCTTAAATAATTATCTTACCACTAACCATGGATTCATGCAGGATACAGGTATCAATCATGCTATGGCCAGGGAGTTACAGAAGCTGAAGGATATGATCTCAAGTGTTCCAGGGGTAGTCAAGCCTATCCCGGAGATTGCAGATGGAAGCCATAAGGTATCTCGTTTTGCACCACCAATTTGTGATGCAGAGGTACCCAAAAGGTTCCATATCCCTACTATGAAGCTGTATGATGGTACAACGGATCCTGAGGAGCACATAGCACAATACAGGGAGAGGATGGAGATCAATCCAATCCCAGAAAAGTTAAAGGAAGCATGCCTATGTAAAGGATTTGGATCCACCCTTACTGGATCAGCTCTTAAATGGCTGCTAAGTCTTCCCCCTTACTCTATCACTTCATTTGCTAATTTAGTTAATTTGTTCAATAATCAATTCTCTTGTAGTAGAAAATTTGAAAGATTAACTAGTGATTTATATAGGATAACTCAAAGTCATAATGAATCATTAAGGGATTATATAACTAAATACAGTAAAGAATCCTTGGACATTCCCAACTTGGATATGGCCACGGTTGTTGAGGCCTTCAAAATGGGACTGCTTAAGGATTCATTGTTCTATGATGATCTTGTTATGACACCGTGCAGGAACCTAGATGAAGTAAGAACTCGGGCACTCAGGTTCATCCGGCTAGAGGATGACAAGAGGATCCAGGAGAGGCAAGTAGGATCCTCAAAACAGGAGAAGCAAGGATCCTCTTTCAAGAACAATAAGTTCAAATCCTACCATAGAAATGACAACCAGAACGTGCATGCTGTTGACCAGGAAGAGGATGATGAGGATTATCTTCCGATTTCTGAATATTGTTTTTCTGTTGACAATCACGAACAAATCCTTGCAATGCAGAATCTAGGAGAAAAAGCCAGATGGCCCAGAAAGAATGACAAACCATCCGGGACTAAGGACAAGTCAAAGTGGTGTGCATACCACGAGGATTTCGGGCATCTAACTGAAGAATGCATAGCATTAAGAAAAGAAATTGGATATCTGCTAAGTAAGGGACATTTGAAAGAATTGTTGGGAAGAAAAAGGCAAAGGACTCAGGATCCTGAAAGGATCTCTGAAAAGGCTCCAGCCCCTCCGGCGAATGCACAAGTGATCAACTTTATTTCCGGAGGATCAGATATTTGTGGTCCATCCTTCTCGGCAGCCAAAAGGCATGCAAAGGAAGCAAAAATGGATAATGGAGAAAGACCTATTCGAACAACAAGTGTCTCGGAAGGAAAGACGATAACGTTTGATAAGGATGATCGCATTAACATCCAGGATCCTCATCATGATAGTTTAGTTATTACTCTCTTTATTTCTAACCATTTTGTCCGCAGGATCCTTATCGACGGAGGAAGCTCAGTAAACATTATCCAGCTTGATGTTCTAAAGAAAATGGGTATCCCAGAATCAGACATCACACCAAGATCCTCCGTGCTTGTGGGATTCAGTGGAGAAACAAAGAAAACTCTGGGGGACATTAAACTCCCAATCTACGTGGAAGGATTACATAATTATCAAAAATTTTGTGTCATTGACTGTTTATCTTGTTGTAATGTTATCCTTGGTAGGCCCTGGATACATAATATGAAAGCAGTCCCATCTACCTACCATCAATGTGTGAAACTCCCTAGCCCATGGGGGATAATCAAAATCGACAGTGACCAGCAAGAGGCTAAGGATTGCTATACCTCATCCATGAAACCAACCTCGAAGCCAAGGGAGCAATAGCAATTACAGTATCCTCCAAGGAGTGTCTTGGAGGCAAGGGAACAGGATGTGGACGAAATCCTTTTGGATCCTAGTGATCCTGAATCAAAAATCTATATCGGATCAGGAATCCTTGGCGAGTTGAAAGAAGACATAATATCCTTCCTCAAAAGAAGAAAATCTACCTTTGCATGGAAACATGAAGATATGACAGGTATATCTAAGGATATTATCACTCATAAACTTGGCATTGACAGGTCGATCAAACCAATCCATCAAAAAAGGAGGAAGTTTGCACCAGAAAGGAATGCCATTATCCAGGAAGAAGTAGAAAGACTACTTCGAGCAGGTATGATCAGAGAGGTAAAATATCCAAAATGGCTAGCCAATGTGGTTGTTGTTCAAAAGAAAAACGGAAAGTGGAGGGTATGTGTCGATTTCACTGATTTAAATAAGGCATGTCCCAAGGATCCTTTCCCATTACCTCACATTGACTCCATGGTGGATGCAACGGCGGGTCATGAACTGTTAACCTTTATGGATGCATCATCTGGATTCCAACAAATTCAGATGGAACCATCTGACCAAGAGGATACGGCCTTTATGACCCCAACCGGTTTATATTGTTATATTGCTATGCCTTTCGGATTAAGAAATGCAGGTGCAACATATCAAAGGCTGGTGAATATGATGTTCAAAGATCAAATTGGACAAACTATGGAAGTATACATAGACGATATGGTAGTGAAATCCAAAAAAGCTGAGGATCACCTAAGGGACTTGGAGGAAGCATTTGATATCCTTGATAATTATAACATGAAGCTTAATCCTTCAAAATGTCACTTTGGTGTTAAAGCAGGTAAATTCTTAGGATATATGGTAACCCAGAGGGGCATCGAAGCAAGCACGGAGCAAATTAAAGCACTAGTGAATATCAAGTCCCCTGCCAATGCTAAGGATGTGCAAAGGCTAACAGGCAGGATAGCAGCTCTAAACAGGTTCATATCAAAATCCTCAGAAAGATGTAAAGAATTTTACGATATCTTGAGGAAAAACAAGAAGTTTGAATGGACTGAAAAACACGAGAATGCTTTACAAGCCCTTAAAGAATATATGTCCTCAGCACCAGCATTAATGAAACCCGGAAAAGGAGATGTGTTATCCTTATACCTGGCGGTATCCTCAACCGCTGTAAGTGCTGTCCTTGTTAAGGATCACGAAGGTACACAACATCCTATTTACTATGTAAGTAAGAGTTTACTTGATGCAGAATCCAGGTACTCACACCTTGAGAAACTTATTCTCGCATTAATTATGGCATCAACTAAGTTAAGACATTATTTTGAAACCCACACTATTGTTGTTAGAACTAATTTTCCAATCAAGAATGTCCTCAGGAAACCAGAAATGTCCGGAAGAATGGCTAAGTGGGCAGTAAAGCTTAGTGCCCATGATATAAGATATGAGCCCAGAACAGCCATTAAATCCCAAGCACTTGCTGACTTTGTGGCTGATTTCAGTAGTGATCTACAAAAGGAAGCAGAATTGGAAGTCCAGCAGCTGGATGAGACCAAGGATCCTTGGATACTACACACTGATGGATCCTCAAATGTCAAGGGCACAGGGCTCGGGATACTACTAAAATCGCCACAGGGGGACATAATACCCCACTCCATAGCCTGTGAGTTCCAAGCAACTAACAATGAGGCTGAATATGAAGCCTTAATTGCTGGCTTGCAAATTGCTAAGGATATGGGGGTGAAATATCTTAAAGTATATATAGACTCATTATTGATCACCAGTCACTTTAATGGATCCTATGCTGTTAAAGGTGAAAAACTAACCAAATATTTAGAGATAGTCAAAGAATTGGCACTCTCTTTTGTCTCTTTCAGCTTAACACAGGTACCAAGGGAGGAAAACACAGAAGCTGATGCATTGGCCAACCTAGGATCATCCTTGAAGATTCCAGAAGATATAAGTATCCCCATCATCCATATCCTGACTCCTGCTATTGAAAATCAGGTGGCCATGGAAATAGAAGAGGATACTGCAGTGATCCCTAGTGAAGAAGCTCAAGCTTATTCAGGATCATGGATCTCACCAATCATGAGATACTTGCAACACGGGGAGATTCCTATGGGAGAAAATCCTAAAGCTTTCAGGATTAAGGTATCTCAATTCACAATCTTAAATAATATGCTATATAAACGATCTCTTGCAGGACCATTAAGATGTATCGAGGATCCTGAAATTCAAGAAGTGTTGAGAGACTTCCATGAAGGAGATTGTGGAAATCATACTGGGGGCAGGGCATTGTTCTCAAGGATCCTTAGAACAGGATACTACTGGCCGACTATGAAAAGGGATGCTGTAGAATATGCTAAGAAATGTGATCCTTGTCAAAGACACAGCAATATCCTTCATCAGCCAGCTGAATTTTTGCATCCAATACCATCCTCTTGGCCATTCATGAGATGGGGGATGGATATAGTTGGCAAGCTCCCTAAAGCACCTGGTGGAAAAGTATTTATGCTCGCCATGACCGACTACTTCTCTAAGTGGATAGAAGCTGAAGCTTTTGCCCAAGTCAGAGAAAAGGAAGTTATATCCTTTATTAAAAGAAACATTATTGTTTTGGTCAAAAATCACACAAGGATAACGCAACCAAACTCTATGTAAACGGGGTATGATGCTTGGTTTATTGAAAGAGTAAAGGATCACTTTAGTATGTAATATGCAAAGACACAATGATTTATACGAGGAAAAAGCCCTTGATCAATGTATGATCTCCGGCATAAAAAACCTCGGGTGATGGCAACTACCGATCACCAATTTCAATATATCAAAATATGGTTACAACTTCGGATGATAATGAGCTGAGTACAAGGATCACTATAGTTTCGAGTGTCTAAGCGTGTGAGAATTGTGTTGTATGTTCTTCCGAATGGGGAAGAGTGTTTATATATACAAGTGTAGGTGACCTATTTTAGGTAAAAAGACTAATAATCAGCTCATTACCCCTTTAGAAATAAAAGCAAATCTAGCCTAAATTGTCGCCCTTAAATCATGCCAAGTTTCCATATCCTTTGCAACGTCCATCTCCGATTAAGCACATGCTATAATTGTAAAGACGCGTCCTTTGATTGTGATGCTAAGAGCGGATCCTGCTAGATGTTCCTGCAAAACAACATTTAATTCAATGAAGGTAACTGTTAGCATGAGGATCCTGGGATGGTCCATGATCCTGATCCTGAAGTCCTGCTGAGGATCACCATCTGCTAAAGAAACAAGGATCACTGGTTAGGATCACATGTAAGGATCATGTATCACAAAAATCCAGCCCTAACAATTGCCCCCAAAATATAAGGAGTTTATTGTAAATTAACGTGTTATATTTTGCTTTGATCTTATCTGCAACGGGCGACTCGGATAACTAGCCGTTATAACCGGACTAGCCGTTGCAACCTTTACGTCACTGAAGTGACATCCCTGCAAATCATGATTATAAATAGGAGATAGGGTTAGGATCAATCTGCATTTAAATTCAAGATATACTCCCTTTATAATCTCTATCGAAGATCGATCAGGTATTCTCTTCTCTTCTCTTTCTCTGTTTTTCTGCTCCCCTATTTTTATTCTGCCATGAGTATGTTGCTCCGAAACTCCCCTCACAAGGATCACAAGAAGAGCAGTCCTCTGAAAAGCCAAGGGATCATTAAAGACTTTCCTACCGAGAGATGCTGCTTCACCGATGCTCATGTTGATAGGACCCGTCACTGTTTTCCGGCGGATGCTATCTTCAAGTCATTCACTTCCACCGCTTTAAGCGATTTTGTTTCCGACACCTGGGTGGCCTTTCCTGCAACTCCGTTTACCATAGGATATTCGTATCCTTTTCCAGCCTTCACCCAATCCTTCTTTTCCCTGACCGGCATGTCTTATATCCAAGCCATACCGATGATCTGGAGGGTTCTGTATACCCTTGAGAGGATCATCGAGCAGGAGGGGATTGACTTAGGGATGTCGGAGATGGCTGAGCTATATGATCTTACCACGTTTGGTTCCTGTCGATACTTGTTGAAACGGAAAGCTGGGGAGGATCACCCTGTTCTTAAGGTCACCAAGAATGATACAAATTGGAAGCGACGATTCTTCTTTGTTAGGAGGGATACCATCCCTAATGG